>NC_059198.1:65135665-65205665 GCF_020615455.1 Coregonus clupeaformis
AACACACTGGTTACATCAACATATTCCACTACTCTTTACTAACACACTGGTTACATCAACATATTCCACTACTCTTTACTCTACACTAACACACTGGTTACATCAACATATTCCACTACTCTTTACTAACGCACTGGTTACATCAACATATTCCACTACTCTTTACTAACACACGGGTTACATCAACATATTCCACTACTCTTTACTCTACACTAACGCACTGGTTACATCAACATATTCCACTACTCTTTACTCTACACTAACACACTGGTTACATCAACATATTCCACTACTCTTTACTAACGCACTGGTTACATCAACATATTCCACTACTCTTTACTCTACACTAACACACTGGTTACATCAACATATTCCCCTACTCTTTACTCTACACTAACACACTGGTTACATCAACATATTCCACTACTCTTTACTCTACACTAACACACTGGTTACATCAACATATTCCACTACTCTTTACTCTACACTAACACACTGGTTACATCAACATATTCCACTACTCTTTACTAACACACTGGTTACATCAACATATTCCACTACTCTTTACTCTACACTAACACACGGGTTACATCAACATATTCCACTACTCTTTACTCTACACTAACACACTGGTTACATCAACATATTCCACTACTCTTTACTAACACACTGGTTACATCAACATATTCCACTACTCTTTACTCTACACTAACACACTGGTTACATCAACATATTCCACTACTCTTTACTAACGCACTGGTTACATCAACATATTCCACTACTCTTTACTAACACACGGGTTACATCAACATATTCCACTACTCTTTACTCTACACTAACGCACTGGTTACATCAACATATTCCACTACTCTTTACTCTACACTAACACACTGGTTACATCAACATATTCCACTACTCTTTACTAACGCACTGGTTACATCAACATATTCCACTACTCTTTACTCTACACTAACACACTGGTTACATCAACATATTCCACTACTCTTTACTCTACACTAACACACTGGTTACATCAACATATTCCACTACTCTTTACTCTACACTAACACACTGGTTACATCTACATATTCCACTACTCTTTACTCTACACTAACACACTGGTTACATCAACATATTCCACTACTCTTTACTAACACACTGGTTACATCAACATATTCCCCTACTCTTTACTCTACACTAACACACTGGTTACATCAACATATTCCACTACTCTTTACTCTACACTAACACACTGGTTACATCAACATATTCCACTACTCTTTACTAACACACTGGTTACATCAACATATTCCCCTACTCTTTACTCTACACTAACACACTGGTTACATCAACATATTCCACTACTCTTTACTCTACACTAACACACTGGTTACATCAACATATTCCACTACTCTTTACTAACACACTGGTTACATCAACATATTCCACTACTCTTTACTCTACACTAATACACGGGTTACATCAACATATTCCACTACTCTTTACTCTACACTAACACACTGGTTACATCTACATATTCCACTACTCTTTACTCTACACTAACACACTGGTTACATCAACATATTCCACTACTCTTTACTAACACACTGGTTACATCAACATATTCCACTACTCTTTACTCTACACTAACACACTGGCTACATCAACATATTCCACTACTCTTTACTCTACACTAACACACTGGTTACATCAACATATTCCACTACTCTTTACTAACACACTGGTTACATCAACATATTCCCCTACTCTTTACTCTACACTAACACACTGGTTACATCAACATATTCCACCACTCTTTACTAACACACTGGTTACATCAACATATTCCACTACTCTTTACTCTAAACTAACACACGGGTTACATCAACATATTCCACTACTCTTTACTCTACACTAACACACTGGTTACATCAACATATTCCACTACTCTTTACTAACACACTGGTTACATCAACATATTCCACTACTCTTTACTCTACACTAACACACTGGTTACATCAACATATTCCACTACTCTTTACTAACGCACTGGTTACATCAACATATTCCACTACTCTTTACTAACACACGGGTTACATCAACATATTCCACTACTCTTTACTCTACACTAACGCACTGGTTACATCAACATATTCCACTACTCTTTACTCTACACTAACACACTGGTTACATCAACATATTCCACTACTCTTTACTAACGCACTGGTTACATCAACATATTCCACTACTCTTTACTCTACACTAACACACTGGTTACATCAACATATTCCACTACTCTTTACTCTACACTAACACAATGGTTACATCAACATATTCCCCTACTCTTTACTCTACACTAACACACGGGTTACATCAACATATTCCACTACTCTTTACTCTACACTAACACACTGGTTACATCAACATATTCCACTACTCTTTACTAACGCACTGGTTACATCAACATATTCCACTACTCTTTACTCTACACTAACACACTGGTTACATCAACATATTCCACTACTCTTTACTCTACACTAACACACTGGTTACATCAACATATTCCCCTACTCTTTACTCTACACTAACACACGGGTTACATCAACATATTCCACTACTCTTTACTCTACACTAACACACTGATTACATCAACATATTCCACTACTCTTTACTAACACACTGGTTACATCAACATATTCCCCTACTCTTTACTCTACACTAACACACTGGTTACATCAACATATTCCACTACTCTTTACTCTACACTAACACACTGGTTACATCAACATATTCCCCTACTCTTTACTAACACACTGGTTACATCAACATATTCCCCTACTCTTTACTCTACACTAACACACTGGTTACATCAACATATTCCACTACTCTTTACTAACACACTGGTTACATCAACATATTCCACTACTCTTTACTAACACACTGGTTACATCTACATATTCCACTACTCTTTACTCTACACTAACACACTGGTTACATCTACATATTCCACTACTCTTTACTCTACACTAACACACTGGTTACATCTACATATTCCACTACTCTTTACTAACACACTTGTTACATCAACATATTCCCCTACTCTTTACTCTACACTAACACACTGGTTACATCAACATATTCCCCTACTCTTTACTCTACACTAACACACTGGTTACATCAACATATTCCACTACTCTTTACTCTACACTAACAGACTGGTTACATCAACATATTCCACTACTCTTTACTAACACACTGGTTACATCAACATATTCCCCTACTCTTTACTCTACACTAACACACTGGTTACATCAACATATTCCACTACTCTTTACTCTACACTAATACACGGGTTACATCAACATATTCCACTACTCTTTACTCTACACTAACACACTGGTTACATCTACATATTCCACTACTCTTTACTCTACACTAACACACTGGTTACATCAACATATTCCACTACTCTTTACTAACACACTGGTTACATCAACATATTCCACTACTCTTTACTCTACACTAACACACTGGTTACATCAACATATTCCACTACTCTTTACTCTACACTAACACACTGGTTACATCAACATATTCCACTACTCTTTACTAACACACTGGTTACATCAACATATTCCCCTACTCTTTACTCTACACTAACACACTGGTTACATCAACATATTCCACCACTCTTTACTAACACACTGGTTACATCAACATATTCCACTACTCTTTACTCTAAACTAACACACGGGTTACATCAACATATTCCACTACTCTTTACTCTACACTAACACACTGGTTACATCAACATATTCCACTACTCTTTACTAACACACTGGTTACATCAACATATTCCACTACTCTTTACTCTACACTAACACACTGGTTACATCAACATATTCCACTACTCTTTACTAACGCACTGGTTACATCAACATATTCCACTACTCTTTACTAACACACGGGTTACATCAACATATTCCACTACTCTTTACTCTACACTAACGCACTGGTTACATCAACATATTCCACTACTCTTTACTCTACACTAACACACTGGTTACATCAACATATTCCACTACTCTTTACTAACGCAATGGTTACATCAACATATTCCACTACTCTTTACTCTACACTAACACACTGGTTACATCAACATATTCCACTACTCTTTACTCTACACTAACACAATGGTTACATCAACATATTCCCCTACTCTTTACTCTACACTAACACACGGGTTACATCAACATATTCCACTACTCTTTACTCTACACTAACACACTGGTTACATCAACATATTCCACTACTCTTTACTAACGCACTGGTTACATCAACATATTCCACTACTCTTTACTCTACACTAACACACTGGTTACATCAACATATTCCACTACTCTTTACTCTACACTAACACACTGGTTACATCAACATATTCCCCTACTCTTTACTCTACACTAACACACGGGTTACATCAACATATTCCACTACTCTTTACTCTACACTAACACACTGGTTACATCAACATATTCCACTACTCTTTACTAACACACTGGTTACATCAACATATTCCCCTACTCTTTACTCTACACTAACACACTGGTTACATCAACATATTCCACTACTCTTTACTCTACACTAACACACTGGTTACATCAACATATTCCCCTACTCTTTACTAACACACTGGTTACATCAACATATTCCACTACTCTTTACTCTACACTAACACACTGGTTACATCAACATATTCCACTACTCTTTACTAACACACTGGTTACATCAACATATTCCACTACTCTTTACTAACACACTGGTTACATCTACATATTCCAATACTCTTTACTCTACACTAACACACTGGTTACATCTACATATTCCACTACTCTTTACTCTACACTAACACACTGGTTACATCTACATATTCCACTACTCTTTACTAACACACTTGTTACATCAACATATTCCCCTACTCTTTACTCTACACTAACACACTGGTTACATCAACATATTCCCCTACTCTTTACTCTACACTAACACACTGGTTACATCAACATATTCCACTACTCTTTACTCTACACTAACACACTGGTTACATCAACATATTCCACTACTCTTTACTAACACACTGGTTACATCAACATATTCCACTACTCTTTACTCTACACTAACACACTGGTTACATCAACATATTCCACTACTCTTTACTAACACACTGGTTACATCAACATATTCCCCTACTCTTTACTCTACACTAACACACTGGTTACATCAACATATTCCACCACTCTTTACTAACACACTGGTTACATCAACATATTCCACTACTCTTTACTCTAAACTAACACACGGGTTACATCAACATATTCCACTACTCTTTACTCTACACTAACACACTGGTTACATCAACATATTCCACTACTCTTTACTAACACACTGGTTACATCAACATATTCCACTACTCTTTACTCTACACTAACACACTGGTTACATCAACATATTCCACTACTCTTTACTAACGCACTGGTTACATCAACATATTCCACTACTCTTTACTAACACACGGGTTACATCAACATATTCCACTACTCTTTACTCTACACTAACGCACTGGTTACATCAACATATTCCACTACTCTTTACTCTACACTAACACACTGGTTACATCAACATATTCCACTACTCTTTACTAACGCACTGGTTACATCAACATATTCCACTACTCTTTACTCTACACTAACACACTGGTTACATCAACATATTCCACTACTCTTTACTCTACACTAACACAATGGTTACATCAACATATTCCCCTACTCTTTACTCTACACTAACACACGGGTTACATCAACATATTCCACTACTCTTTACTCTACACTAACACACTGGTTACATCAACATATTCCACTACTCTTTACTAACGCACTGGTTACATCAACATATTCCACTACTCTTTACTCTACACTAACACACTGGTTACATCAACATATTCCACTACTCTTTACTCTACACTAACACACTGGTTACATCAACATATTCCCCTACTCTTTACTCTACACTAACACACGGGTTACATCAACATATTCCACTACTCTTTACTCTACACTAACACACTGGTTACATCAACATATTCCACTACTCTTTACTAACACACTGGTTACATCAACATATTCCCCTACTCTTTACTCTACACTAACACACTGGTTACATCAACATATTCCACTACTCTTTACTCTACACTAACACACTGGTTACATCAACATATTCCACTACTCTTTACTAACACACTGGTTACATCAACATATTCCCCTACTCTTTACTCTACACTAACACACTGGTTACATCAACATATTCCACTACTCTTTACTAACACACTGGTTACATCAACATATTCCACTACTCTTTACTAACACACTGGTTACATCTACATATTCCACTACTCTTTACTCTACACTAACACACTGGTTACATCTACATATTCCACTACTCTTTACTCTACACTAACACACTGGTTACATCTACATATTCCACTACTCTTTACTAACACACTTGTTACATCAACATATTCCCCTACTCTTTACTCTACACTAACACACTGGTTACATCAACATATTCCCCTACTCTTTACTCTACACTAACACACTGGTTACATCAACATATTCCACTACTCTTTACTCTACACTAACACACTGGTTACATCAACATATTCCACTACTCTTTACTAACACACTGGTTACATCAACATATTCCCCTACTCTTTACTCTACACTAACACACTGGTTACATCAACATATTCCACTACTCTTTACTCTACACTAATACACGGGTTACATCAACATATTCCACTACTCTTTACTCTACACTAACACACTGGTTACATCAACATATTCCACTACTCTTTACTCTACACTAACACACTGGTTACATCAACATATTCCACTACTCTTTACTAACTAACACACTGGTTACATCAACATATTCCACTACTCTTTACTCTACACTAACACACTGGTTACATCAACATATTCCACTACTCTTTACTCTACACTAACACACTGGTTACATCAACATATTCCACTACTCTTTACTAACACACTGGTTACATCAACATATTCCACTACTCTTTACTCTACACTAACACACTGGTTACATCAACATATTCCACCACTCTTTACTAACACACTGGTTACATCAACATATTCCACTACTCTTTACTCTAAACTAACACACGGGTTACATCAACATATTCCACTACTCTTTACTCTACACTAACACACTGGTTACATCAACATATTCCACTACTCTTTACTAACACACTGGTTACATCAACATATTCCACTACTCTTTACTCTACACTAACACACTGGTTACATCAACATATTCCACTACTCTTTACTAACGCACTGGTTACATCAACATATTCCACTACTCTTTACTAACACACGGGTTACATCAACATATTCCACTACTCTTTACTCTACACTAACGCACTGGTTACATCAACATATTCCACTACTCTTTACTCTACACTAACACACTGGTTACATCAACATATTCCACTACTCTTTACTAACGCAATGGTTACATCAACATATTCCACTACTCTTTACTCTACACTAACACACTGGTTACATCAACATATTCCACTACTCTTTACTCTACACTAACACAATGGTTACATCAACATATTCCCACTACTCTTTACTCTACACTAACACACGGGTTACATCAACATATTCCACTACTCTTTACTCTACACTAACACACTGGTTACATCAACATATTCCACTACTCTTTTCTACACTAACGCACTGGTTACATCAACATATTCCACTACTCTTTACTCTACACTAACACACTGGTTACATCAACATATTCCACTAGTCTTTACTCTACACTAACACACTGGTTACATCAACATATTCAACTACTCTTTACTCTACACTAACACACGGGTTACATCAACATATTCCACTACTCTTTACTCTACACTAACACACTGGTTACATCAACATATTCCACTACTTCTTTACTAACACACTGGTTACATCAACATATTCCCCTACTCTTTACTCTACACTAACACACTGGTTACATCAACATATTCCACTACTCTTTACTCTACACTAACACACTGGTTACATCAACATATTCCCCTACTCTTTACTAACACACTGGTTACATCAACATATTCCCCTACTCTTTACTCTACACTAACACACTGGTTACATCAACATATTCCACTACTCTTTACTAACACACTGGTTACATCAACATATTCCACTACTCTTTACTAACACACTGGTTACATCTACATATTCCAATACTCTTTACTCTACACTAACACACTGGTTACATCTACATATTCCACTACTCTTTACTCTACACTAACACACTGGTTACATCTACATATTCCACTACTCTTTACTAACACACTTGTTACATCAACATATTCCCCTACTCTTTACTCTACACTAACACACTGGTTACATCAACATATTCCCCTACTCTTTACTCTACACTAACACACTGGTTACATCAACATATTCCACTACTCTTTACTCTACACTAACACACTGGTTACATCAACATATTCCACTACTCTTTACTAACACACTGGTTACATCAACATATTCCCCTACTCTTTACTCTACACTAACACACTGGTTACATCAACATATTCCACTACTCTTTACTCTACACTAACACACTGGTTACATCAACATATTCCACTACTCTTTACTAACACACTGGTTACATCAACATATTCCCTACTCTTTACTCTACACTAACACACTGGTTACATCAACATATTCCACTACTCTTTACTCTACACTAACACACTGGTTACATCAACATATTCCACTACTCTTTACTAACACACTGGTTACATCAACATATTCCACTACTCTTTACTCTACACTAACACACGGGTTACATCAACATATTCCACTACTCTTTACTCTACACTAACACACTGGTTACATCAACATATTCCACTACTCTTTACTCTACACTAACACACTGGTTACATCAACATATTCCACTACTCTTTACTAACACACTGGTTACATCAACATATTCCACTACTCTTTACTCTACACTAACACACTGGTTACATCAACATATTCCACTACTCTTTACTCTACACTAACACACTGGTTACATCAACATATTCCACTACTCTCTTTACTAACACACTGGTTACATCAACATATTCCACTACTCTTTACTAACACACGGGTTACATCAACATATTCCACTACTCTTTACTCTACACTAACGCACTGGTTACATCAACATATTCCACTACTCTTTACTCTACACTAACACACTGGTTACATCAACATATTCCACTACTCTTTACTAATGCACTGGTTACATCAACATATTCCACTACTCTTTACTCTACACTAACACACTGGTTACATCAACATATTCCACTACTCTTTACTCGACACTAACACAATGGTTACATCAACATATTCCCCTACTCTTTACTCTGCACTAACACACGGTTACATCAACATATTCCACTACTCTTTACTCTACACTAACACACTGGTTACATCAACATATTCCACTACTCTTTACTAACGCACTGGTTACATCAACATATTCCACTACTCTTTACTCTACACTAACACACTGGTTACATCAACATATTCCACTACTCTTTACTTCTACACTAACACACTGGTTACATCAACATATTCCACTACTCTTTACTCTACACTAACACACGGGTTACATCAACATATTCCACTACTCTTTACTCTACACTAACACACTGGTTACATCAACATATTCCACTACTCTTTACTAACACACTGGTTACATCAACATATTCCACTACTCTTTACTAACACACTGGTTACATCAACATATTCCACTACTCTTTACTCTACACTAACACACTGGTTACATCAACATATTCCACTACTCTTTACTTTACAGTAACACACTGGTTACATCAACATATTCCACTACTCTTTACTCTACACTAACACACTGGTTACATCAACATATTCCACTACCTTTACTCTACACTAACACACTGGTTACATCAACATATTCCACTACTCTTTAACTAACACACTGGTTACATCAACATATTCCACTACTCTTTACTCTACACTAACACACTGGTTACATCAACATATTCCACTACTTTACTTTACACTAACACACTGGTTACATCAACATATTCCACTACTCTTTACTAACACACTGGTTACATCAACATATTCCACTACTCTTTACTCTACACTAACACACTGGTTACATCAACATATTCCACTACTCTTTACTCTACACTAACACACTGGTTACATCAACATATTCCACTACTCTTTACTCTACTAACACACTGGTTACATCAACATATTCCACTACTCTTTACTCTACACTAACACACTGGTTACATCAACATATTCCACTACTCTTTACTCTACACTAACACACTGGTTACATCAACATATTCCACTACTCTTTACTCTACACTAACACACTGGTTACATCAACATATTCCACTACTCTTTACTAACACACTGGTTACATCAACATATTCCACTACTCTTTACTCTACACTAACACACTGGTTACATCAACATATTCCACTACTCTTTACTAACACACTGGTTACATCAACATATTCCACTACTCTTTACTCTACACTAACACACTGGTTACATCAACATATTCCACTACTCTTTACTCTACACTAACACACTGGTTACATCAACATATTCCACTACTCTTTACTAACACACTGGTTACATCAACATATTCCACTACTCTTTACTCTACACTAACACACTGGTTACATCAACATATTCCACTACTTCTTTACTAACGCACTGGTTACATCAACATATTCCACTACTCTTTACTCTACACTAACACACTGGTTACATCAACATATTCCACTACTCTTTACTCTACACTAACACACTGGTTACATCAACATATTCCCCTACTCTTTACTCTACACTAACACACGGGTTACATCAACATATTCCACTACTCTTTACTCTACACTAACACACTGGTTACATCAACATATTCCACTACTCTTTACTAACACACTGGTTACATCAACATATTCCACTACTCTTTACTAACACACTGGTTACATCAACATATTCCACTACTCTTTACTCTACACTAACACACTGGTTACATCAACATATTCCCCTACTCTTTACTCTACAGTAACACACTGGTTACATCAACATATTCCACTACTCTTTACTCTACACTAACACACTGGTTACATCAACATATTCCACTACTCTTTACTCTACACTAACACACTGGTTACATCAACATATTCCCACTACTCTTTACTCTACACTAACACACTGGTTACATCAACATATTCCACTACTCTTTACTCTACACTAACACACTGGTTACATCAACATATTCCACTACTCTTTACTAACACACTGGTTACATCAACATATTCCACTACTCTTTACTAACACACTTGTTACATCAACATATTCCACTACTCTTTACTCTACACTAACACACTGGTTACATCAACATATTCCACTACTCTTTACAGTAACACACTGGTTACATCAACATATTCCACTACTCTTTACTCTACACTAACACACTGGTTACATCAACATATTCCACTACTCTTTACTCTACACTAACACACTGGTTACATCAACATATTCCACTACTCTTTACTCTACACTAACACACTGGTTACATCAACATATTCCACTACTCTTTACTCTACACTAACACACTGGTTACATCAACATATTCCACTACTTTTTACTAACACACTGGTTACATCAACATATTCCACTACTCTTTACTCTACACTAACACACTGGTTACATCAACATATTCCACCACTCTTTACTAACACACTGGTTACATCAACATATTCCACTACTCTTTACTCTACACTAACACACGGGTTACATCAACATATTCCACTACTCTTTACTCTACACTAACACACTGGTTACATCAACATATTCCACTACTCTTTACTAACACACTGGTTACATCAACATATTCCACTACTTTTACTCTACACTAACACACTGGTTACATCAACATATTCCACTACTCTTTACTAACGCACTGGTTACATCAACATATTCCACTACTCTTTACTAACACACGGGTTACATCAACATATTCCACTACTCTTTACTCTACACTAACGCACTGGTTACATCAACATATTCCACTACTCTTTACTCTACACTAACACACTGGTTACATCAACATATTCCATTACTCTTTACTAACGCACTGGTTACATCAACATATTCCACTACTCTTTACTAACACACTGGTTACATCAACATATTCCACTACTCTTTACTAACACACTGGTTACATCTACATATTCCACTACTCTTTACTCTACACTAACACACTGGTTACATCTACATATTCCACTACTCTTTACTCTACACTAACACACTGGTTACATCTACATATTCCACTACTCTTTACTAACACACTTGTTACATCAACATATTCCCCTACTCTTTACTCTACACTAACACACTGGTTACATCAACATATTCCCCTACTCTTTACTCTACACTAACACACTGGTTACATCAACATATTCCACTACTCTTTACTTCTACACTAACACACTGGTTACATCAACATATTCCACTACTCTTTACTAACACACTGGTTACATCAACATATTCCCCTACTCTTTACTCTACACTAACACACTGGTTACATCAACATATTCCACTACTCTTTACTCTACACTAACACACTGGTTACATCAACATATTCCACTACTCTTTACTAACACACGGTTACATCAACATATTCCACTACTCTTTACTCTACACTAACACACTGGTTACATCAACATATTCCACTACTCTTTACTAACACACTGGTTACATCAACATATTCCCCTACTTTTACTCTACACTAACACACTGGTTACATCAACATATTCCACCACTCTTTACTAACACACTGGTTACATCAACATATTCCACTACTCTTTACTCTACACTAACACACGGGTTACATCAACATATTCCACTACTCTTTACTCTACACTAACACACTGGTTACATCAACATATTCCACTACTCTTTACTAACACACTGGTTACATCAACATATTCCACTACTCTTTACTCTACACTAACACACTGGTTACATCAACATATTCCACTACTCTTTACTAACGCACTGGTTACATCAACATATTCCACTACTTCTTTAACTAACACACGGTTACATCAACATATTCCACTACTCTTTACTCTACACTAACGCACTGGTTACATCAACATATTCCACTACTCTTTACTCTACACTAACACACTGGTTACATCAACATATTCCCCTACTCTTTACTCTACACTAACACACGGGTTACATCAACATATTCCACTACTCTTTACTCTACACTAACACACTGGTTACATCAACATATTCCACTACTCTTTACTAACACACTGGTTACATCAACATATTCCACTACTCTTTACTAACACACTTGTTACATCAACATATTCCACTACTCTTTACTCTACACTAACACACTGGTTACATCAACATATTCCACTACTCTTTACTCTACAGTAACACACTGGTTACATCAACATATTCCACTACTCTTTACTCTACACTAACACACTGGTTACATCAACATATTCCACTACTCTTTACTCTACACTAACACACTGGTTACATCAACATATTCCACTACTCTTTACTAACACACTGGTTACATCAACATATTCCACTACTCTTTACTCTACACTAACACACTGGTTACATCAACATATTCCACTACTCTTTACTCTACACTAACACACTGGTTACATCAACATATTCCACTTCTCTTTACTAACACACTGGTTACATCAACATATTCCACTACTCTTTACTCTACACTAACACACTGGTTACATCAACATATTCCACTACTCTTTACTAACACACTGGTTACATCAACATATTCCACTACTCTTTACTCTACACTAACACACTGGTTACATCAACATATTCCACTACTCTTTACTCACTAACACACTGGTTACATCAACATATTCCACTACTCTTTACTAACACACGGGTTACATCAACATATTCCACTACTCTTTACTCTACACTAACACACTGGTTACATCAACATATTCCACTACTCTTTACTAACGCACTGGTTACATCAACATATTCCACTACTCTTTACTAACACACTGGGTTACATCAACATATTCCACTACTCTTTACTCTACACTAACGCACTGGTTACATCAACATATTCCACTACTCTTTACTCTACACTAACACACTGGTTACATCAACATATTCCACTACTTACTTTACTAACACACTGGTTACATCAACATATTCCACTACTCTTTACTTACACTAACACACTGGTTACATCAACATATTCCACTAGTCTTTACTCTACACTAACACACTGGTTACATCAACATATTCCACTATTACCCACTAACACACGGTTACATCAACATATTCCACTACTCTTTACTCTACACTAACACACTGGTTACATCAACATATTCCACTACTCTTTACTAACACACTGGTTACATCAACATATTCCACTACTCTTTACTAACACACTTGTTACATCAACATATTCCACTACTCTTTACTCTACACTAACACACTGGTTACATCAACATATTCCACTACTTTACTCTACAGTAACACACTGGTTACATCAACATATTCCACTACTCTTTACTCTACACTAACACACTGGTTACATCAACATATTCCACTACTCTTTACTCTACACTAACACACTGGTTACATCAACATATTCCACTACTCTTTACTCTACACTAACACACTGGTTACATCAACATATTCCACTACTTCTTTACTCTACACTAACACACTGGTTACATCAACATATTCCACTACTCTTTACTAACACACTGGTTACATCAACATATTCCACTACTCTTTACTAACATAACACACTGGTTACATCAACATATTCCACTACTCTTTCTTACTAACACACTGGTTACATCAACATATTCCACTACTCTTTACTTCTACACTAACACACTGGTTACATCAACATATTCCACTACTCTTTACTCTACACTAACACACTGGTTACATCAACATATTCCACTACTCTTTACTCTACACTAACACACTGGTTACATCAACATATTCCACTACTCTTACTTTACTAACACACTGGTTACATCAACATATTCTACTACTCTTTACTAACACACTGGTTACATCAACATATTCCACTACTCTTTACTCTACAGTAACACACTGGTTACATCAACATATTCCACTACTCTTTACTCTACAGTAACACACTGGTTACATCAACATATTCCACTACTCTTTACTCTACACTAACACACTGGTTACATCAACATATTCCACTACTCTTTACTCTACACTAACACACTGGTTACATCAACATATTCCACTACTCTTTACTCTACACTAACACACTGGTTACATCAACATATTCCACTACTCTTTACTCTACACTAACACACTGGTTACATCAACATATTCCACTACTCTTTACTAACACACTGGTTACATCAACATATTCCCCTACTCTTTACTCTACACTAACACACTGGTTACATCAACATATTCCACCACTCTTTACTAACACACTGGTTACATCAACATATTCCACTACTCTTTACTCTACACTAACACACGGGTTACATCAACATATTCCACTACTCTTTACTCTACACTAACACACTGGTTACATCAACATATTCCACTACTCTTTACTAACACACTGGTTACATCAACATATTCCACTACTCTTTACTCTACACTAACACACTGGTTACATCAACATATTCCACTACTCTTTACTAACGCACTGGTTACATCAACATATTCCACTACTCTTTACTAACACACGGGTTACATCAACATATTCCACTACTCTTTACTCTACACTAACGCACTGGTTACATCAACATATTCCACTACTCTTTACTCTACACTAACACACTGGTTACATCAACATATTCCATTACTCTTTACTAACGCACTGGTTACATCAACATATTCCACTACCTTTACTAACACACTGGTTACATCAACATATTCCACTACTCTTTACTAACACACTGGTTACATCTACATATTCCACTACTCTTTACTCTACACTAACACACTGGTTACATCTACATATTCCACTACTCTTTACTCTACACTAACACACTGGTTACATCTACATATTCCACTACTCTTTACTAACACACTTGTTACATCAACATATTCCCTACTTTACTCTACACTAACACACTGGTTACATCAACATATTCCCCTACTTTTTACTCTACACTAACACACTGGTTACATCAACATATTCCACTACTCTTACTCTACACTAACACACTGGTTACATCAACATATTCCACTACTCTTTACTAACACACTGGTTACATCAACATATTCCCCTACTCTTTACTCTACACTAACACACTGGTTACATCAACATATTCCACTACTCTTTACTCTACACTAACACACTGGTTACATCAACATATTCCACTACTCTTTACTAACACACTGGTTACATCAACATATTCCACTACTCTTTACTCTACACTAACACACTGGTTACATCAACATATTCCACTACTTTCTCTACACTAACACACTGGTTACATCAACATATTCCACTACTCTTTACTCACTAACACACTGGTTACATCAACATATTCCACTACTCTTTACTAACACACTGGTTACATCAACATATTCCACTACTCTTTACTCTACACTAACACACGGGTTACATCAACATATTCCACTACTCTTTACTCTACACTAACACACTGGTTACATCAACATATTCCACTACTCTTTACTAACACACTGGTTACATCAACATATTCCACTACTCTTTACTCTACACTAACACACTGGTTACATCAACATATTCCACTACTCTTTACTAACACACTGGTTACATCAACATATTCCACTACTCTTTACTAACACACTTGTTACATCAACATATTCCACTACTCTTTACTCTACACTAACACACTGGTTACATCAACATATTCCACTACTTTACTCTACACTAACACACTGGTTACATCAACATATTCCACTACTCTTTACTTTACACTAACACACTGGTTACATCAACATATTCCACTACTCTTTACTCTACACTAACACACTGGTTACATCAACATATTCCACTACTCTTTACTAACACACTGGTTACATCAACATATTCCACTACTCTTTACTAACACACTGGTTACATCAACATATTCCACTACTCTTTACTCTACACTAACACACTGGTTACATCAACATATTCCACTACTCTTTACTCTACACTAACACACTGGTTACATCAACATATTCCACTACTCTTTACTCTACACTAACACACTGGTTACATCAACATATTCCACTACTCTTTACTCTACACTAACACACTGGTTACATCAACATATTCCACTACTCTTTACTAACACACTGGTTACATCAACATATTCCACTACTCTTTACTCTACACTAACACACTGGTTACATCAACATATTCCACTACTCTTTAACTAACACACTGGTTACATCAACATATTCCACTACTCTTTACTAACACACTGGTTACATCAACATATTCCTACTACTTTACTCTACACTAACACACTGGTTACATCAACATATTCCACTACTCTTTACTAACACACTGGTTACATCAACATATTCCACTACTCTTTCTTAACTAACACACTGGTTACATCAACATATTCCACCACTCTTTACTAACACACTGGTTACATCAACATATTCCACTACTCTTTACTCTACACTAACACACTGGTTACATCAACATATTCCATTACTCTTTACTAACGCACTGGTTACATCAACATATTCCACTACTCTTTACTAACACACTGGTTACATCAACATATTCCACTACTCTTTACTAACACACTGGTTACATCTACATATTCCACTACTCTTTACTCTACACTAACACACTGGTTACATCTACATATTCCACTACTCTTTACTCTACACTAACACACTGGTTACATCTACATATTCCACTACTCTTTACTAACACACTGGTTACATCAACATATTCCCTACTCTTTACTCTACACTAACACACTGGTTACATCAACATATTCCCCTACTCTTTACTCTACACTAACACACTGGTTACATCAACATATTCCACTACTCTTTACTCTACACTAACACACTGGTTACATCAACATATTCCACTACTCTTTACTAACACACTGGTTACATCAACATATTCCCCTACTCTTTACTCTACACTAACACACTGGTTACATCAACATATTCCACTACTCTTTACTCTACACTAACACACTGGTTACATCAACATATTCCACTACTCTTTACTAACACACTGGTTACATCAACATATTCCACTACTCTTTACTCTACACTAACACACTGGTTACATCAACATATTCCACTACTCTTTACTAACACACTGGTCATCAACATATTACTACTTTACTCTACACTAACACACTGGTTACATCAACATATTCCACCACTCTTTACTAACACACTGGTTACATCAACATATTCCACTACTCTTTACTCTACACTAACACACTGGTTACATCAACATATTCCACTACTCTTTACTCTACACTAACACACTGGTTACATCAACATATTCCACTACTTTCTTTACTAACACACTGGTTACATCAACATATTCCACTACTTTTTACTCTACACTAACACACTGGTTACATCAACATATTCCACTACTCTTTACTTACTAACGCACTGGTTACATCAACATATTCCACTACTTCTTTACTAACACACTGGTTACATCAACATATTCCACTACTCTTTACTCTACACTAACACACTGGTTACATCAACATATTCCACTACTCTTTACTCTACACTAACACACTGGTTACATCAACATATTCCACTACTTTTTACTCTACACTAACACACTGGGTTACATCAACATATTCCACTACTCTTTACTCTTACACTAACACACTGGTTACATCAACATATTCCACTACTCTTTACACTAACACACTGGTTACATCAACATATTCCACTACTCTTTCTCTACTAACACACTGGTTACATCAACATATTCCACTACTCTTTACTCTACACTAACACACTGGTTACATCAACATATTCCACTACTCTTTACTTCTACTAACACACTGGTTACATCAACATATTCCACTACTCTTTACTCTACACTAACACACTGGTTACATCAACATATTCCACTACTCTTTACTCTACACTAACACACTGGTTACATCAACATATTCCACTACTTACTTTACTAACACACTGGTTACATCAACATATTCCACTACTCTTTACTCTACACTAACACACTGGTTACATCAACATATTCCACTACTCTTTACTTACACTAACACACTGGTTACATCAACATATTCCACTACTTCTTACTAACACACGGGTTACATCAACATATTCCACTACTCTTTACTCTACACTAACACACTGGTTACATCAACATATTCCACTACTCTTTACTAACACACTGGTTACATCAACATATTCCACTACTCTTTACTCTACACTAACACACTGGTTACATCAACATATTCCACTACTCTTTATCTACTAACACACTGGTTACATCAACATATTCCACTACTCTTTACTCTACACTAACACACTGGTTACATCAACATATTCCTACTACTTTACTCTACACTAACACACTGGTTACATCAACATATTCCACTACTCTTTACTAACACACTGGTTACATCAACATATTCCACTACTCTTTACTCTACACTAACACACTGGTTACATCAACATATTCCACTACTCTTTCTACTAACACACTGGTTACATCAACATATTCCACTACTCTTTACTAACACACTGGTTACATCAACATATTCCACTACTCTTTACTCTACACTAACACTGGTTACATCAACATATTCCACTACTCTTTACTCTACACTAACACACTGGTTACATCAACATATTCCTACTCTTTACTTTACTAACGCACTGGTTACATCAACATATTCCACTACTCTTTTACTCTACACTAACACACTGGTTACATCAACATATTCCACTACTCTTTACTCTACACTAACACACTGGTTACATCAACATATTCCCTACTCTTTACTCTACACTAACACACTGGTTACATCAACATATTCCACTACTCTTTACTCTACACTAACACACTGGTTACATCAACATATTCCACTACTCTTTACTAACACACTGGTTACATCAACATATTCCACTACTTTCTCTAACTAACACACTGGTTACATCAACATATTCCACTACTCTTTACTCTACACTAACACACTGGTTACATCAACATATTCCCCTACTCTTTACTCTACAGTAACACACTGGTTACATCAACATATTCCACTACTCTTTACTCTACACTAACACACTGGTTACATCAACATATTCCACTACTCTTTACTAACGCACTGGTTACATCAACATATTCCACTACTCTTTACTCTACACTAACACACTGGTTACATCAACATATTCCACTACTCTTTACTCTACACTAACACACTGGTTACATCAACATATTCCACTACTCTTTACTAACACACTGGTTACATCAACATATTCCACTACTTTCTCTACACTAACACACTGGTTACATCAACATATTCCACTACTTCTTTACTAACACACTGGTTACATCAACATATTCCCTACTCTTTACTCTACACTAACACACTGGTTACATCAACATATTCCACTACTCTTTACTCTACAGTAACACACTGGTTACATCAACATATTCCACTACTCTTTACTCTACACTAACACACTGGTTACATCAACATATTCCACTACTCTTTACTCTACACTAACACACTGGTTACATCAACATATTCCACTACTCTTTACTTAACTAACACACTGGTTACATCAACATATTCCACTACTCTTTACTCTACACTAACACACTGGTTACATCAACATATTCCACTACTCTTTACTAACACACTGGTTACATCAACATATTCCACTACTCTTTACTACACTAACACACTGGTTACATCAACATATTCCACTACTCTTTACTCTACACTAACACACTGGTTACATCAACATATTCCACTACTCTTTACTAACACACTGGTTACATCAACATATTCCACTACTCTTTACTCTACACTAACACACTGGTTACATCAACATATTCCACTACTCTTTACTAACGCACTGGTTACATCAACATATTCCACTACTCTTTACTAACACACGGGTTACATCAACATATTCCACTACTCTTTACTCTACACTAACGCACTGGTTACATCAACATATTCCACTACTCTTTACTCTACACTAACACACTGGTTACATCAACATATTCCACTACTCTTTACTAACGCACTGGTTACATCAACATATTCCACTACTCTTTACTAACACACTGGTTACATCAACATATTCCACTACTCTTTACTAACACACTGGTTACATCTACATATTCCACTACTCTTTACTCTACACTAACACACTGGTTACATCTACATATTCCACTACTCTTTACTCTACACTAACACACTGGTTACATCAACATATTCCACTACTCTTTACTAACACACTTGTTACATCAACATATTCCCCTACTCTTTACTCTACACTAACACACTGGTTACATCAACATATTCCCCTACTCTTTACTCTACACTAACACACTGGTTACATCAACATATTCCACTACTCTTTACTCTACACTAACACACTGGTTACATCAACATATTCCACTACTCTTTACTAACACACTGGTTACATCAACATATTCCCCTACTCTTTACTCTACACTAACACACTGGTTACATCAACATATTCCACTACTCTTTACTCTACACTAACACACTGGTTACATCAACATATTCCACTACTCTTTACTCTACACTAACACACTGGTTACATCAACATATTCCCCTACTCTTTACTCTACACTAACACAGTGGTTACATCAACATATTCCACTACTCTTCACTAACACACTGGTTACATCAACATATTCCACTACTCTTTACTCTACACTAACACACTGGTTACATCTACATATTCCACTACTCTTTACTAACACACTGGTTACATCTACATATTCCACTACTCTTTACTCTACACTAACACACTGGTTACATCAACATATTCCACTACTCTTTACTCTACACTAACACACTGGTTACATCAACATATTCCACTACTCTTTACTAACACACTGGTTACATCAACATATTCCACTACTCTTTACTCTACACTAACACACTGGTTACATCAACATATTCCACTACTCTTTACTAACACACTGGTTACATCAACATATTCCACTACTCTTTACTAACACACTGGTTACATCAACATATTCCACTACTCTTTACTCTACACTAACACACTGGTTACATCAACATATTCCACTACTCTTTACTCTACACTAACACACTGGTTACATCAACATATTCCACTACTCTTTACTAACACACTGGTTACATCAACATATTCCACTACTCTTTACTCTACACTAACACACTGGTTACATCAACATATTCCACTACTCTTTACTCTACACTAACACACTGGTTACATCAACATATTCCCTACTCTTTACTCTACACTAACACACGGTTACATCAACATATTCCACTACTCTTTACTCTACACTAACACACTGGTTACATCAACATATTCCACTACTCTTTACTAACACACTGGTTACATCAACATATTCCACTACCTTTACTCTCACTAACACACTGGTTACATCAACATATTCCACTACTCTTTACTCTACACTAACACACTGGTTACATCAACATATTCCACTACTCTTTACTCTACAGTAACACACTGGTTACATCAACATATTCCACTACTCTTTACTCTACACTAACACACTGGTTACATCAACATATTCCACTACTCTTTACTCTACACTAACACACTGGTTACATCAACATATTCCACTACTCTTTACTAACACACTGGTTACATCAACATATTCCACTACTCTTTACTCTACACTAACACACTGGTTACATCAACATATTCCACTACTCTTTACTCTACACTAACACACTGGTTACATCAACATATTCCACTACTCTTTACTCTACACTAACACACTGGTTACATCAACATATTCCACTACTCTTTACTCTACACTAACACACTGGTTACATCAACATATTCCACTACTCTTTACTCTACACTAACACACTGGTTACATCAACATATTCCACTACTCTCTTACTAACACACTGGTTACATCAACATATTCCACTACTCTCTTTACTAACACACTGGTTACATCAACATATTCCACTACTCTTTACTCTACACTAACACACTGGTTACATCAACATATTCCCCTACTCTTTACTCTACATAACACACTGGTTACATCAACATATTCCACTACTCTTTACTCTACACTAACACACTGGTTACATCAACATATTCCACTACTCTTTACTCTACACTAACGCACTGGTTACATCAACATATTCCACTACTCTTTACTAACACACTGGTTACATCAACATATTCCACTACTCTTTACTAACACACTGGTTACATCTACATATTCCACTACTCTTTACTCTACACTAACACACTGGTTACATCTACATATTCCACTACTCTTTACTCTACACTAACACACTGGTTACATCTACATATTCCACTACTCTTTACTAACACACTGGTTACATCAACATATTCCACTACTCTTTACTCTACACTAACACACTGGTTACATCAACATATTCCACTACTCTTTACTCTACACTAACACACTGGTTACATCAACATATTCCACTACTCTTTACTCTACACTAACACACTGGTTACATCAACATATTCCACTACTCTTTACTAACACACTGGTTACATCAACATATTCCCCTACTCTTTACTCTACACTAACACACTGGTTACATCAACATATTCCACTACTCTTTACTCTACACTAACACACTGGTTACATCAACATATTCCACTTCTCTTTACTAACACACGGGTTACATCAACATATTCCACTACTCTTTACTCTACACTAACACACTGGTTACATCAACATATTCCACTACTCTTTACTAACACACTGGTTACATCAACATATTCCCCTACTCTTTACTCTACACTAACACACTGGTTACATCAACATATTCCACCACTCTTTACTAACACACTGGTTACATCAACATATTCCACTACTCTTTACTCTACACTAACACACGGGTTACATCAACATATTCCACTACTCTTTACTCTACACTAACACACTGGTTACATCAACATATTCCACTACTCTTTACTAACACACTGGTTACATCAACATATTCCACTACTCTTTACTCTACACTAACACACTGGTTACATCAACATATTCCACTACTCTTTACACTAACACACTGGTTACATCAACATATTCCACTACTCTTTACTAACACACTGGGTTACATCAACATATTCCACTACTCTTTACTCTACACTAACGCACTGGTTACATCAACATATTCCACTACTCTTTACTCTACACTAACACACTGGTTACATCAACATATTCCACTACTCTTTACTAACGCACTGGTTACATCAACATATTCCACTACTCTTTACTCTACACTAACACACTGGTTACATCAACATATTCCACTACTCTTTACTACACTAACACACTGGTTACATCAACATATTCCCTACTCTTTACTCTACACTAACACACTGGTTACATCAACATATTCCACTACTCTTTACTCTACACTAACACACTGGTTACATCAACATATTCCACTACTCTTTACTAACACACTGGTTACATCAACATATTCCACTACTCTTTACTAACACACTGGTTACATCAACATATTCCACTACTCTTTACTCTACACTAACACACTGGTTACATCAACATATTCCCACTACTCTTTACTCTACAGTAACACACTGGTTACATCAACATATTCCACTACTCTTTACTCTACACTAACACACTGGTTACATCAACATATTCCACTACTCTTTACTCTACACTAACACACTGGTTACATCAACATATTCCACTACTCTTTACTAACACACTGGTTACATCAACATATTCCCCTACTCTTTACTCTACACTAACACACTGGTTACATCAACATATTCCACTACTCTTTACTCTACACTAACACACTGGTTACATCAACATATTCCACTTCTCTTTACTAACACACGGGTTACATCAACATATTCCACTACTCTTTACTCTACACTAACACACTGGTTACATCAACATATTCCACTACTCTTTACTAACACACTGGTTACATCAACATATTCCCTACTCTTTACTCTACACTAACACACTGGTTACATCAACATATTCCACCACTCTTTACTAACACACTGGTTACATCAACATATTCCACTACTCTTTACTCTACACTAACACACGGGTTACATCAACATATTCCACTACTCTTTACTCTACACTAACACACTGGTTACATCAACATATTCCACTACTCTTTACTAACACACTGGTTACATCAACATATTCCACTACTCTTTACTCTACACTAACACACTGGTTACATCAACATATTCCACTACTCTTTACTAACGCACTGGTTACATCAACATATTCCACTACTCTTTACTAACACACGGGTTACATCAACATATTCCACTACTCTTTACTCTACACTAACGCACTGGTTACATCAACATATTCCACTACTCTTTACTCTACACTAACACACTGGTTACATCAACATATTCCACTACTCTTTACTAACGCACTGGTTACATCAACATATTCCACTACTCTTTACTCTACACTAACACACTGGTTACATCAACATATTCCACTACTCTTTACTCTACACTAACACACTGGTTACATCAACATATTCCACTACTCTTTACTCTACACTAACACACGGGTTACATCAACATATTCCACTACTCTTTACTCTACACTAACACACTGGTTACATCAACATATTCCACTACTCTTTACTAACACACTGGTTACATCAACATATTCCACTACTCTTTACTAACACACTTGTTACATCAACATATTCCACTACTCTTTACTCTACACTAACACACTGGTTACATCAACATATTCCCCTACTCTTTACTCTACAGTAACACACTGGTTACATCAACATATTCCACTACTCTTTACTCTACACTAACACACTGGTTACATCAACATATTCCACTACTCTTTACTCTACACTAACACACTGGTTACATCAACATATTCCCCTACTCTTTACTCTACACTAACACACTGGTTACATCAACATATTCCACTACTCTTTACTCTACACTAACACACTGGTTACATCAACATATTCCACTACTCTTTACTAACACACTGGTTACATCAACATATTCCACTACTCTTTAATAACACACTGGTTACATCAACATATTCCACTACTCTTTACTAACACACTTGTTACATCAACATATTCCACTACTCTTTACTCTACACTAACACACTGGTTACATCAACATATTCCCCTACTCTTTACTCTACAGTAACACACTGGTTACATCAACATATTCCACTACTCTTTACTCTACACTAACACACTGGTTACATCAACATATTCCACTACTCTTTACTCTACACTAACACACTGGTTACATCAACATATTCCCCTACTCTTTACTCTACACTAACACACTGGTTACATCAACATATTCCCCTACTCTTTACTCTACACTAACACACTGGTTACATCAACATATTCCACTACTCTTTACTAACACACTGGTTACATCAACATATTCCACTACTCTTTACTAACACACTTGTTACATCAACATATTCCACTACTCTTTACTCTACACTAACACACTGGTTACATCAACATATTCCCCTACTCTTTACTCTACAGTAACACACTGGTTACATCAACATATTCCACTACTCTTTACTCTACACTAACACACTGGTTACATCAACATATTCCACTACTCTTTACTCTACACTAACACACTGGTTACATCAACATATTCTACTACTCTTTACTAACACACTGGTTACATCAACATATTCCCCTACTCTTTACTCTACAGTAACACACTGGTTACATCAACATATTCCACTACTCTTTACTCTACAGTAACACACTGGTTACATCAACATATTCCACTACTCTTTACTTTACAGTAACACACTGGTTACATCAACATATTCCACTACTCTTTACTCTACACTAACACACTGGTTACATCAACATATTCCACTACTCTTTACTCTACACTAACACACTGGTTACATCAACATATTCCACTACTCTTTACTCTACACTAACACACTGGTTACATCAACATATTCCACTACTCTTTACTCTACACTAACACACTGGTTACATCAACATATTCCACTACTCTTTACTAACACACTGGTTACATCAACATATTCCCCTACTCTTTACTCTACACTAACACACTGGTTACATCAACATATTCCACCACTCTTTACTAACACACTGGTTACATCAACATATTCCACTACTCTTTACTCTACACTAACACACGGGTTACATCAACATATTCCACTACTCTTTACTCTACACTAACACACTGGTTACATCAACATATTCCACTACTCTTTACTAACACACTGGTTACATCAACATATTCCACTACTCTTTACTCTACACTAACACACTGGTTACATCAACATATTCCACTACTCTTTACTAACGCACTGGTTACATCAACATATTCCACTACTCTTTACTAACACACGGGTTACATCAACATATTCCACTACTCTTTACTCTACACTAACGCACTGGTTACATCAACATATTCCACTACTCTTTACTCTACACTAACACACTGGTTACATCAACATATTCCATTACTCTTTACTAACGCACTGGTTACATCAACATATTCCACTACTCTTTACTAACACACTGGTTACATCAACATATTCCACTACTCTTTACTAACACACTGGTTACATCTACATATTCCACTACTCTTTACTCTACACTAACACACTGGTTACATCAACATATTCCACTACTCTTTACTCTACACTAACACACTGGTTACATCAACATATTCCACTACTCTTTACTAACACACTGGTTACATCAACATATTCCACTACTCTTTACTAACACACTGGTTACATCAACATATTCCACTACTCTTTACTCTACACTAACACACTGGTTACATCAACATATTCCACTACTCTTTACTCTACACTAACACACTGGTTACATCAACATATTCCACTACTCTTTACTAACACACTGGTTACATCAACATATTCCACTACTCTTTACTCTACACTAACACACTGGTTACATCAACATATTCCCCTACTCTTTACTCTACACTAACACACTGGTTACATCAACATATTCCACTACTCTTTACTCTACACTAACACACTGGTTACATCAACATATTCCCACTACTCTTTACTAACACACTGGTTACATCAACATATTCCCCTACTCTTTACTCTACACTAACACACTGGTTACATCAACATATTCCACTACTCTTTACTCTACACTAACACACTGGTTACATCAACATATTCCACTACTCTTTACTAACACACTGGTTACATCAACATATTCCACTACTCTTTACTCTACACTAACACACTGGTTACATCAACATATTCCACTACTCTTTACTCTACACTAACACACTGGTTACATCAACATATTCCCTACTACTCTACTAACACACTGGTTACATCAACATATTCCACTACTCTTTACTCTACACTAACACACGGGTTACATCAACATATTCCACTACTCTTTACTCTACACTAACACACTGGTTACATCAACATATTCCACTACTCTTTATCTACACTAACACACTGGTTACATCAACATATTCCACTACTCTTTAACTAACACACTGGTTACATCAACATATTCCACTACTCTTTACTCTACACTAACACACTGGTTACATCAACATATTCCACTACTCTTTACTCTACACTAACACACTGGTTACATCAACATATTCCACTACTCTTTACTAACACACTGGTTACATCAACATATTCCACTACTCTTTACTCTACACATAACACACTGGTTACATCAACATATTCCACTACTCTTTACTCTACAGTAACACACTGGTTACATCAACATATTCCACTACTCTTTACTCTACAGTAACACACTGGTTACATCAACATATTCCACTACTCTTTACTCTACACTAACACACTGGTTACATCAACATATTCCACTACTCTTTACTCTACACTAACACACTGGTTACATCAACATATTCCACTACTCTACTCTCACTAACACACTGGTTACATCAACATATTCCACTACTCTTTACTCTACACTAACACACTGGTTACATCAACATATTCCACTACTCTTTACTAACACACTGGTTACATCAACATATTCCACTACTCTTTACTCTACACTAACACACTGGTTACATCAACATATTCCACTACTCTTTACTAACACACTGGTTACATCAACATATTCCCTACTCTTTACTCTACACTAACACACTGGTTACATCAACATATTCCACCACTCTTTCACTAACACACTGGTTACATCAACATATTCCACTACTCTTTACTCTACACTAACACACTGGTTACATCAACATATTCCACTACTCTTTACTCTACACTAACACACTGGTTACATCAACATATTCCACTACTCTTTACTAACACACTGGTTACATCAACATATTCCACTACTCTTTACTCTACACTAACACACTGGTTACATCAACATATTCCACTACTCTTTACTAACGCACTGGTTACATCAACATATTCCACTACTCTTTACTAACACACGGGTTACATCAACATATTCCACTACTCTTTACTCTACACTAACGCACTGGTTACATCAACATATTCCACTACTCTTTACTCTACACTAACACACTGGTTACATCAACATATTCCACTACTTCTTTACTAACGCACTGGTTACATCAACATATTCCACTACTCTTTACTCTACACTAACACACTGGTTACATCAACATATTCCACTACTCTTTACTCTACACTAACACACTGGTTACATCAACATATTCCCCTACTCTTTACTCTACACTAACACACTGGTTACATCAACATATTCCACTACTCTTTACTCTACACTAACACACTGGTTACATCAACATATTCCACTACTCTTTACTAACACACTGGTTACATCAACATATTCCACTACTCTTTACTAACACACTTGTTACATCAACATATTCCACTACTCTTTACTCTACACTAACACACTGGTTACATCAACATATTCCCCTACTCTTTACTCTACAGTAACACACTGGTTACATCAACATATTCCACTACTCTTTACTCTACACTAACACACTGGTTACATCAACATATTCCACTACTCTTTACTCTACACTAACACACTGGTTACATCAACATATTCCCCTACTCTTTACTCTACACTAACACACTGGTTACATCAACATATTCCACTACTCTTTACTCTACACTAACACACTGGTTACATCAACATATTCCACTACTCTTTACTAACACACTGGTTACATCAACATATTCCACTACTCTTTACTAACACACTGGTTACATCAACATATTCCACTACTCTTTACTAACACACTTGTTACATCAACATATTCCACTACTCTTTACTCTACACTAACACACTGGTTACATCAACATATTCCACTACTCTTTACTCTACAGTAACACACTGGTTACATCAACATATTCCACTACTCTTTACTCTACACTAACACACTGGTTACATCAACATATTCCACTACTCTTTACTCTACACTAACACACTGGTTACATCAACATATTCCACTACTCTTTACTCTACAGTAACACACTGGTTACATCAACATATTCCACTACTCTTTACTTTACAGTAACACACTGGTTACATCAACATATTCCACTACTCTTTACTAACACACTGGTTACATCAACATATTCCACTACTCTTTCACTAACACACTGGTTACATCAACATATTCCACTACTCTTTACTCTACAGTAACACACTGGTTACATCAACATATTCCACTACTCTTTACTTTACAGTAACACACTGGTTACATCAACATATTCCACTACTCTTTACTCTACACTAACACACTGGTTACATCAACATATTCCACTACTCTTTACTCTACACTAACACACTGGTTACATCAACATATTCCACTACTCTTTATACTAACACACTGGTTACATCAACATATTCCACTACTCTTTACTCTACACTAACACACTGGTTACATCAACATATTCCACTACTCTTTACTCTACACTAACACACTGGTTACATCAACATATTCCACTACTCTTTACTTTACACTAACACACTGGTTACATCAACATATTCCACTACTCTTTACTAACACACTGGTTACATCAACATATTCCACTACTCTTTACTCTACACTAACACACTGGTTACATCAACATATTCCACTACTCTTTACTCTACACTAACGCACTGGTTACATCAACATATTCCACTACTCTTTACCTACACTAACACACTGGTTACATCAACATATTCCACTACTCTTTACTAACACACTGGTTACATCAACATATTCCCACTACTCTTTACTCTACACTAACACACTGGTTACATCAACATATTCCACTACTCTTTCTAACTAACACACTGGTTACATCAACATATTCCACTACTCTTTACTCTACACTAACACACGGGTTACATCAACATATTCCACTACTCTTTACTCTACACTAACACACTGGTTACATCAACATATTCCACTACTCTTTACTAACACACTGGTTACATCAACATATTCCACTACTCTTTACTCTACACTAACACACTGGTTACATCAACATATTCCACTACTCTCTACTTTACTAACACACTGGTTACATCAACATATTCCACTACTCTTTACTACTAACACACTGGTTACATCAACATATTCCACTACTCTTTACTCTACACTAACGCACTGGTTACATCAACATATTCCACTACTCTTTACTCTACACTAACACACTGGTTACATCAACATATTCCATTACTCTTTACTAACACACTGGTTACATCAACATATTCCACTACTCTTTACTAACACACTGGTTACATCAACATATTCTACTACTCTTTACTAACACACTGGTTACATCAACATATTCCACTACTCTTTACTCTACAGTAACACACTGGTTACATCAACATATTCCACTACTCTTTACTCTACACTAACACACTGGTTACATCAACATATTCCACTACTCTTTACTAACACACTGGTTACATCAACATATTCCACTACTTCTTTACACTAACACACTGGTTACATCAACATATTCCACTACTCTTTACTCTACACTAACACACTGGTTACATCAACATATTCCACTACTCTTTACTCTACACTAACACACTGGTTACATCAACATATTCCACTACTCTTTACTAACACACTGGTTACATCAACATATTCCCACTACTCTTTACTCTACACTAACACACTGGTTACATCAACATATTCCACTACTCTTTAACTAACACACTGGTTACATCAACATATTCCACTACTCTTTACTCTACACTAACACACTGGTTACATCAACATATTCCACTACTCTTTACTCTACACTAACACACTGGTTACATCAACATATTCCACTACTCTTTACTCTACACTAACACACTGGTTACATCAACATATTCCACTACTCTTTAACTAACACACTGGTTACATCAACATATTCCACTACTCTTTACTCTACACTAACACACTGGTTACATCAACATATTCCACTACTCTTTACTCTACACTAACACACTGGTTACATCAACATATTCCACTACTCTTTACTAACACACTGGTTACATCAACATATTCCACTACTCTTTACTCTACACTAACACACGGGTTACATCAACATATTCCACTACTCTTTACTTACACTAACACACTGGTTACATCAACATATTCCACTACTCTTTACTCTACACTAACACACTGGTTACATCAACATATTCCACTTCTCTTTACTAACACACTGGTTACATCAACATATTCCACTACTCTTTACTCTACACTAACACACTGGTTACATCAACATATTCCACTACTCTTTAACACTAACACACTGGTTACATCAACATATTCCACTACTCTTTACACTAACACACTGGTTACATCAACATATTCCACTACTCTTTACTCTACACTAACACACGGGTTACATCAACATATTCCACTACTCTTTACTCTACACTAACACACTGGTTACATCAACATATTCCACTACTCTTTACTCTACAGTAACACACTGGTTACATCAACATATTCCACTACTCTTTACTCTACACTAACACACTGGTTACATCAACATATTCCACTACTCTTTACTCTACACTAACACACTGGTTACATCAACATATTCCACTACTCTTTACTCTACACTAACACACTGGTTACATCAACATATTCCACTACTCTTTACTACTAACACACTGGTTACATCAACATATTCCACTACTCTTTACTTACACTAACACACTGGTTACATCAACATATTCCACTACTCTTTACTCTACACTAACACACTGGTTACATCAACATATTCCACTACTCTTTACTAACACACTGGTTACATCAACATATTCCACTACTCTTTACTCTACACTAACACACTGGTTACATCAACATATTCCACTACTCTTTACTCTACACTAACACACTGGTTACATCAACATATTCCACTACTCTTTACTAACACACTGGTTACATCAACATATTCCACTACTCTTTACTCTACACTAACACACTGGTTACATCAACATATTCCACTACTCTTTACTAACGCACTGGTTACATCAACATATTCCACTACTACTTTACCTAACACACTGGTTACATCAACATATTCCACTACTCTTTACTCTACACTAACGCACTGGTTACATCAACATATTCCACTACTCTTTCACACTAACACACTGGTTACATCAACATATTCCACTACTCTACTCTTTACTAACACACTGGTTACATCAACATATTCCACTACTCTTTACACTAACACACTGGTTACATCAACATATTCCACTACTCTTTCTACTAACTAACACACTGGTTACATCAACATATTCCACTACTCTTTACTCTACACTAACACACTGGTTACATCAACATATTCCACTACTCTTTACTCTACACTAACACACTGGTTACATCAACATATTCCACTACTCTTTACTCTACACTAACACACTGGTTACATCAACATATTCCACTACTCTTTACTCTACACTAACACACTGGTTACATCTACATATTCCACTACTCTTTACTAACACACTGGTTACATCAACATATTCCCCTACTCTTTACTCTACACTAACACACTGGTTACATCAACATATTCCCCTACTCTTTACTCTACACTAACACACTGGTTACATCTACATATTCCTTTACTCTTACAATACAGTGAGTGCATACACTTTCAGTATGTTTTTACGATCCCAGTAGGAATTGAACCCATTACCTTGGCGTTGCCAGCGCCACGCTCTTATCAACTGAGCCACACAGGACCAGCACCAAAATACACCGTAGGAGCTTGCTACTGCCGAATCTCCAAGCTATTCAGCTCACAGTCAATGAGAATCATTAAACACCGCTGTTACACTGTTATACTAAAACGCACAGAAGCTGGAAATGCAATTGTCTCAGATCAACTTGTCATTGACTCCATTCAGCTCACAGTCTATGGGGATTCATTAGTAGAAGAGTCACAGTAACAAATGTACCGCGGAAGCTGCTAATGCAATTCACATGGAACGTAGTTCAGCTTGCTAGCGACTCTCACAAACTCGCCTGGTAGGCTAATGCCCATTACCGTCGAACATCAGAAGATGAAAACATCCCACAGCTGAACACAACAGTGACTGAAAACCATTTAGTACCAGGTAGTTCATTAGCTACTAATCTAGCCCACCGGCCGGCTCTTTCTCTGTGGAACCTACATGCAGTAGCAAGTGATCCTGGGAACGAGGTTAGTTAGCTACTGAGCTGAATTCTTTGAAATGGGCTCAAGTACCAGACACCGTAATACTATACTGACTGTAAATACCAGGAAAATACCAGTTAAACCAGTTAACGGAAATGTTTTACCAGTTAACTATAAATTCCAGTTAACTGTATAATACCAGGTAAGTGTAAAATGTTAAGGCATATTTACAGAATGAAACGCAAAGTTGACACAAAGTTGCGTTTCAAGCTTCAGCCTACTGTGACTGTAAAATAGTGGAAATTCAATTCAGACAGCTGACCACAACCATCAATCTGTGTTTACAGTGTTTCTGTGGGGACGTTTTCCTCACGTTGGATCTAATAACAGACTGCTACAACACAGCAACAAATGGCTAGTCAGTCAGTCAGGTAGCTGAGTTCCAGCTTCACCAAATATGTTTTTACCACACGGTTTGTTATCTGCAACTGACCAATTACATAAACAACTCATAATCATGCATATTTAAACATATTCTACATATTTGTGAAAATTGAACAGGCTATACAATGGGTGTATTGTTGTTCTGTTTAAATCTATTCAAGTGGGATTAAAGGATGAAAAACCCTTACAGAGACATTGTCAGTCTCCATCAGCCCATCTGAATATGGTTTAAACCAATCAGAATCAGTATTCCTGAGAGGAAGCTCTACTGTTGTGATGATGAAAACAAACATATTGGGATTATTGGAACAGAAACAATGTAAGAAGATAGACTCACACACACACACACACTCACACACATACACACACACACACACACACACACACACACACACACACACACACACACACACACACACACACACACACACACACACACACACACACACACACACACACACACACACACACACACACACACTCACACTCATACACACACACACACAACTACACATCCAACCAACCTCTTTGAGACTTCCAAAACACACACACACACACCAAGATTTATTCCCCTCTTCTCCTCCATCCAGCAGCCATGGCAAATAGCGTTAGTTTGCATCAGAATTTTAATCACCAAATCTGCACAGTGGGTTGTTATCAGATTATGGGATTATTCCGTCCCACATTGAGACATCACACAGAGGCATAAGCCAAGAAACACACACAATACCGAATCCTCCCTCCAACCCATCTCTAAGAGAGGCCCATCACAGACCCACCCAGCCCAGGCAGAGTGGGCAACACATGAACCTGATGGAGGTTCTCTCCTAGTGATTCACCCAGCAGCAGCGCAGATGAAATGGGTAGAGCGAGAGAGAGAGCGAGAGAGAGAGAGAGAGAGCGAGAGAGAGAGAGAGAGAGAGAGGGGGAGGAGACAGAGAGACCACTCTGACATGCGTATAATTTTACATTTTACATTTTTCATTTTAGTCATTTAGCAGACACTCTTATCCAGAGCGACTTACAGTTAGTGAGTGCATTCATTTTTCATACTGGGAGCAAGGCTGCCCTCTATGGGTGGGGAGGTGTAGGAGTCTATTGTGTTTACATGTTTTTGTTCCAACCCAGTACTAATACACCTTGAACTAACACACCTGAATCATCATATCAAGAATTAGGTGATTAGTTGAATCCGATGCGTTACTGCTGTGCTGGAACAAAAACCTGCAAACCCCAGGACAAGGGTTGAGAATCTATAGTTAAGTGCAGAGTTTCAGGAGTACTGTATTGCTCAGTTTCAAATGAACCTCTAGCTGTCGCGCTCCTATGGCGGTCCCGTTCTGGGGTGTCGAACTAATTTTTTCACCGGGGGCCGCATTCGGTATTCAACGAGTTCCGGAGGGCCGTACTGAATTTTTGGTATATTTCCTTGCAGTTAAAATGTGTAATAAATAGTCCTCTATCTATCGCGCTTCCGCACCTACAGCGGTCCCATTCTGTGAGCTTGAGTGGCCCACCACTTCGCAGCTGACCCGTTGTTGCTCCTAGACGTTTCCACTTCACAATGACAGCACTTACAGTTGACCGGTGCAGCTCTAGCAGGGCAGAAATTTGACCAACTGACTTGTTGGATACGTGGCATCCTTTGACGGTGAAAGTCACTGAGCTCTTCAGTACTGGCCATTTAACTGTCAATGTTTGTCTATGGAGATTGCATGGCTGTGTGCTCGATTTTATACACCTGTCAGCAACGGGTGTGGCTGAAATAGCCGAATCCACTAATTTGAAGGGGTGTCCACATACATTTGTATATATAGTGTAGTTGTTTTGCCATAAAAGGGAACCAACATAATATTTGTTCAGCCATAAAGTGCTTTTCTACAAGCAGTCAATGGACACGTTTAATGAATGTCTCAACAGGTCTCAGATCTGATGTTTGCTCCAACTTTTGACACATTTCAGAAAGAGAAGAGGTGTCCATTATATGCATGAAATAACATAATTGAAATAACATTAAGGGCTGAAATAGATTTTATGTTGATTGAACAAAATGGACAGAACAGAATCAGAGTGGACAGAACAGAATCAGAATGGACTGAACAGAATCAGAATGGACTGAACAGAATCAGAACGGACTGAACAGAATCAGAACGGACTGAACAGAATCAGAATGGACTGAACAGAATCAGAAACCGAATTTCTCTCTGTCAAACAAGCTAATTAGAAGTATCAAACTCTGGCCAGCCAATTTGTCTCTTCTTTTCTCTTGGGAAAATAGCAGAGACAGACAGACAGGTCATCAACACACACAGCCAACAGTCCTCCTCCTACACACACACGCACACACACACACACACACACACACACACACACACACACACACACACACACACACACACACACACACACACACACACACACACACACACACACACACACACGGACACACTTCAACCCAGTCAGCTTCGCGAGCATCTATTCACACTAAGCAAGCCAAGCATCTGCCAATAACCGTTGAGGATAAAAACAGGTGGTCTTTCCCCCTGGGCCAGAGCCAGTCAGCAGCCGGCTGTCCTGAACGAGGCAGATAGCTGGTTCAGGGAAAATCAACACCAATGAAGTCATTCACAGAGAAATCAATAGCTACAAACAGGGAGGAACGACAGAGGAGAGGGAGATGGAGAAGGGGGTGACAGAGAGGGGATGAGGAGATGGGGGGACGGGAGGAAAGAGGAGAGGAACGGGAGGAGGAAGGGGGGACGAACAGGGGGATGTAGGGATGAGGTTGAGGAGGAGTGAATTGGAATCTCATTACTTTACATTTGTATTTGTATTTATTATGGATCCCCATTATCTACAGTAAGACATTGATTTTGATCAACAAGGAAAATAAAATGTAGCTGATTCAGAGACTGTGTAGGTGGATGATAACTATAATATATTGATACAGTAAGACCTGGGGTGATGATGACTATAATATATTGACACAGTAAGACCTGGGGTGATGATAACTATAATATATTGATACAGTAAGACCTGGGGTGATGATAACTATAATATATTGATACAGCAAGCCCTGGGGTGATGATAACTATAATATATTGACACAGTAAGACCTGGGGTGATGATAACTATAATATATTGATACAGTAAGACCTGGGGTGATGATAACTATAATATATTGATACAGTAAGCCCTGGGGTGATGATAACTATAATATATTGATACAGTAAGACCTGGGGTGATGATAACTATAATATATTGATACAGTAAGACCTGGGGTGATGATAACTATAATATATTGATACAGTAAGACCTGGGGTGATGATAACTATAATATATTGACACAGTAAGACCTGGGGTGATGATAACTATAATGTATTGATACAGTAAGACCTAGGGTGATGATGACTATAATACATTGATACAGTAAGACCTGGGGTGATGATAACTATAATATATTGACACAGTAAGACCTGGGGTGATGATAACTATAATATATTGATACAGTAAGACCTGGGGTGATGATAACTATAATATATTGATACAGTAAGACCTGGGGTGATGATAACTATAATATATTGATACAGTAAGACCTGGGGTGATGATGACTATAATGTATTGATACAGTAAGACCTGGGGTGATGATGACTATAATGTATTGATACAGTAAGACCTGGGGTGATGATAACTATAATATATTGATACAGTAAGACCTGGGGTGATGATAACTATAATATATTGATACAGTAAGCCCTGGGGTGATGATAACTATAATACATTGATACAGTAAGACCTGGGGTGATGATAACTATAATGTATTGATACAGTAAGACCTGGGGTGATGATAACTATAATATATTGATACAGTAAGACCTGGGGTGATGATGACTATAATACATTGATACAGTAAGCCCTGGGGTGATGATAACTATAATACATTGATACAGTAAGACCTGGGGTGATGATGACTATAATGTATTGATACAGTAAGACCTGGGGTGATGATAACTATAATATATTGATACAGTAAGACCTGGGGTGATGATAACTATAATACATTGATACAGTAAGACCTGGGGTGATGATAACTATAATATATTGATACAGTAAGCCCTGGGGTGATGATAACTATAATATATTGATACAGTAAGACCTGGGGTGATGATAACTATAATATATTGATACAGTAAGACCTGGGGTGATGATAACTATAATGTATTGATACAGTAAGACCTGGGGTGATGATAACTATAATATATTGATACAGTAAGACCTGGGGTGATGATGACTATAATATATTGATACAGTAAGACCTGGGGTGATGATAACTATAATATATTGATACAGTAAGTCATGGGGTGATGATAACTATAAAAGGCCATATTGATACAGTAAGACCTGGGTTGCGTCCCAAATGACACCCTAATCCGTATAAAGTGCACTACTTTTGACCAAAGCTCTATGGGCGCGGGTCAAAAGTAGTGCACTATATAGGGAATACAGTGCCTTACAAAAGTATTCATCCCCCTTTTTGGTTGCATTACAACCTGTAATTGAAATGGATTTTTATTTGGATTTCATGTGATGGACATACACAAAATAGTCCAAATTGGTGAATAACTTGTTTCAAAAAATTCTAAAACATTAATAGCGGAAAAGTGGTGCGTGCATATGTATTCACCCCCGTTGCTATGAAGCCCCTAAATAAGATCTGGTGCAACCAATTACTTTCAGAAGTCACATAATTAGTTAAATAAAGTCCACCTGTGTGCAATCTAAGTGTCACATGATCTCAGTATATATACACCTGTTCTGAAAGGCCCAAGAGTCTGCAACACCACCAGGCAAGGAGGGCATTAACCAGAGAGGCACCAAATATAACCCTGAAGGAGCTGCAAAGCTCCACAGCGGAGATTTGAGTATCTGTCCATAGGACCACTTTAAGCCGTACACTCCACAGAGCTGGGCTTTATGGAAGAGTGGCCAGAAAAAAAGCCATTGCTTAAAGAAAGAAATAAGCAAACACGTTTGGTGTTCGCCAAAAGGCATGTGGGAGACTCCCCAAACATATGGAAGAAGGTACTCAGATGAGACTAAAATTGAGCTTTTTGGCCATCAAGGAAAATGCTATGTCTGGTGCAAACACCTCTCATCACCCCGAGAACACCATCACCACAGTGAAGCAGGTGGTGGCAGCATCATGATGTGGGGATGTTTTTCATCGGCAGGGACTGGGAAACTGGTCAGAATTGAAGGAATGATGGATGGCGCTAAATACAGGGAAATTCTTGAGGGAAACCTGTTTCAGTCTTCCAGAGATTTGAGACTGGGACGGAGGTTCACCTTCCAGCAGGACAATGACCCTAACCATACTGCTAAAGCAACACTCGAGTGGTTTAATGGGAAACATTTAAATGTCTTGGAATGGCCTAGTCAAAGCCCAGACCTCAATCCAATTGAGAATGTGTGGTATGACTTAAAGATTGCTGTACACCAGCAGAACCCATCCAACTTGAAGGAGCTGGAGCAGTTTTGCCTTGAAGAATGGGCAAAAATCCCAGTCCCATGTGCCAAGCTTATAGAGACATACCCCAAGAGACTTGCAGCTGTAATTGCTATAAAAGGTGGCTCTACAAAGTATTGACTTTGGGGGGGTGAATAGTTATACACGCTCAAGTTTTCTGTTTTTTTGTCTTTTTTCTTGTTTGTTTCACAATAACAAATATTTTGCATCTTCAAAGTGGTAGGCATGTTGTGTAAATCAAATGATACAAACCCCCAAAAAAATCTATTTTAATTCCAGGTTGTAAGGCAACAAAATAGGAAAAATGCCAAGGGTGGTGAAAACTTTTGCAAGCCACTGTAGGGTACCATTAGAGAAGCAGCCATGATGACGAATGGTAATATGCAGTTTTATTCTGAGAGGCCCAGGATGAGGGCTTAACAATATTATGATGAGTAGCTAGCATTATATTAATACCTTCTCTACCAATAAAGGGAAGCTTAAAATGGCCTCTGCCATATTACTGTGGCTCATAACTCAACCAGCGCCAGTATTTTAATGCCATAGAATAATATTTATTTATCCAACAAAACTGCTACTGTCAGTCCACAAACTCTCTCTCTCTCCCCTCTCTCTCTCTCTGTCTCTCTCCCCTCCCCCCCTCTCTCTCTCCTCTCTTTCTCTCCCCCTATTTTAGGACTTAACTATTACCCCTAAATCTGTCCTGTTCTGTAAGAGAAGATGGATCAGGGACGAGACGCAAGGGCCCACGTAATCATGATGAGGCATACACACACACACAGAGACACACACACACACACACACACAAACACACAGAGACACACACACACACACAGAGCGAGACACACACACAGAGATACACACACACACTAACTAACTAACTAACTAACTAATCCACATTGATTGTTACTGGTTTATATTCTGACACTGGAGGAGTCAATAAATAACATAAATAAACAAACAAATTAAAGCTGAGTGAAAAATGTGACGCCTGGATCCTGTCCTACAGTGTTTCAGAAAGCGTCAAGTGAATGTGTGGATTTTATGCAGACTGACCCCCAACACCCAACTATACGACAACAAGCGTCACAGAAGTTTACATGTAAGTTCACATGAAGTTCTCTTGACGCAACAACAGTCTCTAGAAAAACACTGTTATTCAAGCAAGGTCACAGTAGAGTAACCAGGGGCTATTACTCACACAGAAACCAGACAGGTTGAATCTGCATTTCTGTAAACAAACTAAGCTTGATAGACCCCATTAATAACATGAATTACGACAGTATGAATGGGATGATAATGATAAACTTCAAGGGTAAACTCACACAGTTCTGCCATATGACCATAGAGTCTGTCTGAGGATTAGAACCACAGGACATTCTCATTACAGGCCCAATGTATCAAACAGTAAGAAGAGATCCGGGACCGAGATAGGCCAAATATGAACAGAACACTAATTACAATTCATCATTTCACAAGCAACAACAGTACACAAACAGGACAAATAGGGCAAACATGAAACATAGCCCTGGGGTGTATTCACTAGGAACCAAACCAACTATGAAACACAGCCCTGGGGTATTTTCACCAGGAACCAAACCAACCATGAAACATAGCCCTGGGGTGTATTCACCAGGAACCAAACCAACCATGAAACACAGCCCTGGGTTGTTTTCACTAGGAACCAAACCAACCATGAAACATAGCCCTGGGGTGTTTTCACTAGGAACCAAACCAACCATGAAACATAGCCCTGGGGTGTATTCACTAGGAACCAAACCAACTATGAAACACAGCCCTGGGGTATTTTCACCAGGAACCAAACCAACCATGAAACATAGCCCTGGGGTGTATTCACCAGGAACCAAACCAACCATGAAACACAGCCCTGGGTTGTTTTCACTAGGAACCAAACCAACCATGAAACATAGCCCTGGGGTGTTTTCACTAGGAACCAAACCAACCATGAAACATAGCCCTGGGGTGTATTCACTAGGAACCAAACCAACCATGAAACATAGCCCTAGGGTGTATTCACTAGGAACCAAACCAACCATGAAACATAGCCCTGGGGTGTTTTCACTAGGAACCAAACCAACCATGAAACATAGCCCTGGGGTGTATTCACTAGGAACCAAACCAACCATGAAACATAGCCCTGGGGTGTATTCACTAGGAACCAAACCAACCATGAAACATAGCCCTGGGGTATATTCACTAGGAAGCAAACCAACCATGAAACATAGCCCTGGGGTGTTTTCACTAGGAACCAAACCAACCATGAAACATAGCCCTGGGGTGTATTCACTAGGAACCAAACCAACCATGAAACATAGCCCTGGGGTGTTTTCACTAGGAACCAAATCAACCATGAAACATAGCCCTGGGGTGTATTCACTAGGAACCAAACCAACCATGAAACATAGCCCTGGGGTGTATTCACTAGGAACCAAACCAACCATGAAACATAGCCCTGGGGTGTATTCACTAGGAACCAAACCAACCATGAAACATAGCCCTGGGGTGTATTCACTAGGAACCAAACCAACCATGAAACATAGCCCTGGGGTGTATTCACTAGGAACCAAACCAACCACGAAACATAGCACTGGGGTGTATTCACTAGGAACCAAACCAACCAAACGGAAGCCAACAGAAGACTAGACAACAGAATGAAACAGGGAGGGCCCTACCTAAATCTGTCCGATAGAAACTCTCGTTTACGTAGCAAAACGGTTTTGCAATCGTTTGCAACTGTTTTCTGTTTGCTACGGTCTTGGTCTGAATGAATAGGCTACACCCCAGGTTCCAGAGGTGTTTGTACTGTCTTGTCAACACAGAATGGCGCCGGAGAAGATGGCTGCTGTTTTACAGCCCTCTAACCAATTGTAATATTATGTGTGTTTTTCTGCGTTATTTGTAATTTATTTTGTACATAATGTTTCTGCCATCGTCTCTTGTAACCAAAAGGAGCTTCTGGATATCAGGACAGCGATTACTCACCTCGTATTGGACAAATATTTTTTCTTCAACGAGGCGGCCGCGAAGGATATCCAACAGACACCCGACAAGGCCCAAATCCCCGTCATTCGCATGAGGAAGAGACTGAGATATCGTGGACGTAGGTCGGGGTGCCTTGTAAGGATCCGATGGCGAGCGAGTAAACTGCCCATCCCATCAATCCTATTAGCCAATCTTCAATCATTTGAGAATAAATTGGATGACCTAAGATTACGGTTATCCTACCAACGGGACATTAAAAACTGTAGTATCTTATGTTTCACCGAGTCGTGGCTGAACGACGACATGGACAACATACAGCTAGCGGGCTATACGCTACATCGGCAGGATAGATCGGCTGACTCCGGTAAGACAAGGGGTGGCGGTCTGTGTATATTTGTAAACAACAGCTGGTGCACAAAATCAAATACTAAGGAAGTCTCGAGGTTTTGCTCGCCTGAGGTAGAGTATCTTATGATAAGCTGTAGACCACACTATTTACCAAGAGAGTTTTCATCTATATTTTTCATAGCTGTCTATTTACCACCACAAACCAATGCTGGCATTAAGATTGCACTGAATGAGCTGTATAAGGCCATAAGTCAACAGGGAAACGCTCATCCAGAGGCAGCGCTCCTAGTGGCCGGGGACTTTAATGCAGGGAAACTTAGATCCGTTCTACCTAATTTCTACCAGCATGTTAAATGTGCAACCAGAGGAAAAAAAACTCTAGACCCCCTTTACTCCACACACAGAGACGCATACAAAGCTCTCCCTCGCCCTCCATTTGGCAAATCTGACCATAACTCTATCCTCCTGATTCCTGCTTATAAGCAAAAACTAAAGCAGGAAGCACCAGTGACTCGGTTAATAAAAAAGTGTTTTGCTAGCACAGACTGGAACATGTTCCGGGATTCTTCAGATAGCATTGAGGAGTACACCACATCAGTCACTGGCTTCATCAATAAGTGCATCGATGATGTCGTCCCCACAGTGACCGTATGTACATACCGCAACCAGAAGCCATGGATTACAGGAAACATCCGCACTGAAAGCTGCCGCTTTCAAGGAGCGGGTCTCTAACCTGGACGCTTATAAGAAATCCCGCTATGCCCTCTGACGAACCATCAAACAGGCAAAGAGTCAATACAGGACTAAGATTGAATCGTACTACACCGGCTCTGACGCTCGTCGGATGTGGCAGGGCTTGAAAACTATTACAGACTACAAAGGGAAGCACAGCCGCGAGCTGCCCAGTGACACAATACTTCCAGACGAGCTAAACCACTTCTATGCTCGCTTCGAGGCAAGCAACACTGAAGCATGATGAGAGCACCAGCTGTTCCGGATGACTATGTGATTACGCTCTTCGTAGCCGATGTGAGTAAGACTTTTAAGCAGGTCAACATTCACAAGGCCGCAGGGCCAGACGGATTACCAGGACGTGTACTCCGAGCATGTGCTGACCAACTGGCAAGTGTCTTCACTGACATTTTCAACATGTCCCTGACTGAGTTTGTAATACCAACATATTTCAAGCAGACCACCATAGTCCCCATGCCCAAGGACACTAAGATAACCTGCCTAAATGACTACCGACCCGTAGCACTGACATCTGTAGCCATGAAGTGCTTTGAAAGGCTGGTCATGGCTCACATCAACACCATTATCCCAGAAACCCTAGACCGACACCAATTTGCATACCGCCCCAACAGATCCACAGATGATGCAATCTCTATTGCACTCCACACTGCCCTTTCCCACCTGGACAAGAGGAACACCTACGTGAGAATGATATTCATTGACTACAGGTCAGCATTCAACACCATAGTGCCCTCAAAGCTCATCACTAAGCTAAGGATCCTGGGACTAAACACCTCCCTCTGCAACTGGATCCTGGACTTCCTGACGGGCCGCCCCCAGGTTTAAGGGTAGGTAACAACACATCTGCCACACTGATCCTCAACACGGGGGCCCCTCAGGGGTGCGTGCTCAGTCCCCTCCTGTACTCCCTGTTCACCCATGACTGCATGGCCAGGCACGACTCCAACACCATCATTAAGTTTGCCAACGACACAACAGTGGTAGGCCTGATCACCGACAACGATGAGACAGCCTATAGGGAGGAGGTCAGAGACCTGGCCATGTGGTGCCAGGATAACAACCTCTCCCTCAACGTGACCAAGACAAAGGAGATGATTGTGGACTACAGGAAAAAAAAGAGGACTGAGCACGCCCCCATTCTCATCGACTGGGCTGTAGTGGAACAGGTTGAGAGCTTCAAGTTCCTTGGTGTCCACATCACCAACGAACTATCATGGTCCAAACACACAAAGACAGTCGTGAAGAGGGCACGACAAAGCCTATTCCCCCTCAGGAGACTTGAAGATTTGGCATGGGTCCTCAGATCCCCAAAAAATTATACAGCTGCACCATCGAGAGCATCCTGACTGGTTGCATCACCGCCTGGTATGGCAACTGCTTGGCCTCCGACCGCAAGGCGCTACAGAGGGTTGTGCGTACGGCCCAGTACATCACTGGGGCCAAGCTTCCTGCCATCCAGGACCTCTATACCAGGCGGTGTCAGAGGAAGGCCCTCAAAATTGTCAAAGACTCCAGCCACCCTAGTCATAGACTGTTCTCTCTGCTACCGCACGGCAAGCAGTACCGGAGTGCCAAGTCTAGGTCCAAAAGACTTCTCAACAGCTTCTACCCCCAAGCCATAAGACTCCTGAACAGCTAATCATGGCTACCCGGACTATTTGCACTGCCCACCCACCACCACCCCCACCCCCCACCCTTTATTTTTACGCTGTTGCTACTCTGTTAATTATTTATGCATAGTCACTTTAACTCGACCCACATGTACATATTACTTCAACTACCTCAACTAGCCGGTGCCCCCGCACATTGACTCTGCACCGGTACCCCCCTGTATATATAGCCTCCCTACTGTTATTTTATTTTACTTCTGCTCTTTTTTTCTCAACACTTTTTTGTTGTTGTTTTATTTTACTTTTTTATTTAAAATAAATGCACTGTTGGTTAAGGGCTGTAAGTAAGCATTTCACTGTAATGTCTGCACCTGTTGTATTCGGCGCATGTGGCCAATACATTTTGATTTGATTTGATTTGATTTCACCATAGGAGTTGGTTAGACAGCACAAACAGATATTCTACCAGGCCAACCTCTCACAGTAACAACACTACACTCAGGAAAAATAGAATGAATATAGCCTGGTTCCAGATCTGACAATATTCACAGGACAAATAGAATGAATATAGCCTGGTTCCAGATCTGACAATACTCACAGGACAAATAGAATGAATATAGCCTGGTTCCAGATCTGACAATGACCATAGGAGTTGGTTAGACAGCACAAACAGATCTTCCACCAGGCTAGGACAAATGATAGTGCATAATCTCCCAGTAACACCAACAGTAACCAACAGGACAAGTAGTCCACAGTAAAACAATGTGACCAGCAGGACAAGTAGCCCACAGTAAAACAATGTAACCAACAGGACAGGTAGCCCACAGTAAAACAATGTAACCAACAGGACAAGTAGCCCACAGTAAAACAATGTAACCAACAGAACAGGTAGCCCACAGTAAAACAATGTAACCAACAGGACAAGTAGCCCACAGTAAAACAATGTAAACAACAGGACAAGTAGCCCACAGTAAAACAATGTAACCAACAGGACAAGTAGCCCCCAGTAAAACAATGTGACCAACAGGACAAATAGCCCACAGTAAAAAGTGACATAGCCAGAATGTGTTGATTCATCTGAGGGGGGGTTGGGTGCATGAGGTCTTGAGTCAGTCAGTTAGTCAGTCAGGGTCTATGTATCTATGCAGACTATGACACACTGTAACGATCCCGGCAGTCTGAGTCGGGTCCTGTCTGTGGACTAGTTTTTTCTGCTCGTGATCTCCAGTTTCCCGAGGGTTCTGGAACGCTCCGGGGAGCTCTCTTGATTTCCGCACCTGCATCCCATCAGCAATCTGCACACCTGGTCCTGATCATCACCCTTCTTAGGCTCTGGCCTAACATCCATTCCCTGCCGGATCGTTAGCCATGAACATCACTCGTCCGGAACCTTCATCCAACCTCTGCCTGGTGGTCGGCGGCTGCCGAGCCATGATGGGATCAACCACTGCACCCCCAACAACTAATCAACGCCGCCCGCTCTGTTCCCTGGATTATTCAGCATCACTCTTGAATTTGTAAATAAACACTCACCTTCGTTTCAACTTACCTTGTCCTGGTCTGCTTCTGGGTTCTGGCTTTGTAACTCGTGACAGAACGATCCGGCCAGGTGATGCCGTTTGGACTGACCAATGCTCCAGCGGTATTCCAGAGTATGGTGAACGACGTCCTGAGAGATATGATCGGTCTCTTTGTGTTTGTTTACCTGGATGACATTCTGATCTTCTCGAAGGAACCTTCCGACCACGTCCAGCATGTCCGGCAGGTTCTGCAGCGATTGTTGGAGAATCGCCTGTTCGTGAAGGCCGAGAAGTGCGAGTTTCACGCCCACACGACATCCTTTCTCGGGTACATCATCTCCAGGGGAGAGATTAGGATGGACCAGGAGAAGGTTAGAGCGGTTCTGGAATGGGCCCAGCCCGGTACGAGATTGCAGCTCCAGAGATTTTTGGGGTTTGCGAATTTCTACCGCAGATTCATCCGGGATTACAGCCGTGTGGCCGCTCCGTTAACTGCCTTGACTTCCAGTATCAGGACCTTCAAGTGGAATCCGGAGGCGGATCGAGCGTTTCTGGATTTGAAGAGGCGATTCACCAACGCACCGATTCTCTCTCAACCGGACACGGCCCGTCAGTTCGCTCGTTGAAGTGGGACGCGTCTGATGTGGGAGTTGGCGCCATCCTGTCGCAGCGATGCTCCACGGACAGTAAACTCCATCCCTGCGCCTACTACTCTCGTCGCCTTTCGCCTGCGGAGAGGAATTACGATGTGGGTAACCGGGAGCTTCTCGCGGTGAGACTTGCCTTGGAGGAGTGGCGCCACTGGTTGGAGGGGCGGAGCAACCGTTTATTGTCTGGACTGACCACAAGAATCTTGCTTACGTGCAATCGGCTAAACGTCTCAACTCCCGTCAGGCCAGGTGGGCGTTGTTTTTCGGACGATTCAAGTTTTCCCTGACGTTCCGACCGGATCTAAGAACGGCAAGGCGGGACGCCTTGTCCCGGATGTTCTCCAAGACGGAGGAGAGTGGGTCCAAGACCGAGACAATTCTCCCCCGGAACTGCGTCGTGGGAGCAGTTATGTGGAAGATTGAGGAGGAGGTGCTGGCGGCCCTTCGGACTCAGCCCGGTCCCGGTAACGGTCCACCCGGTCGGTTGTTTGTGCCTGAGTCGGTTCGTCCTGCTGTCCTCAAATGGTCCCACGCCAGCAAGATGGCTTGTCACCCTGGCGTGGCTCGGACAATGGCGTTTCTTCGCAGACGTTTTGGTGGCCTGCCATGGCCGAGGATACTCGGGGTTTTGTTGCTGCCTGTCCAGTGTGTGCGCAGAATAAGAGTACCAATCGGCCCAGCTCTGGACTACTTCACCCCCTTCCTATTCCCCGGCGACCATGGTCGCATCTGGCCCTGGACTTCGTCACTGGGTTGCCCGCTTCTGAGGGGAACACGGTCGTTCTGACTATCGTGGACAGATTCAGCAAGTTCGCCCACTTTGTGCCAATTGCCAAGCTTCCCTCTGCCTCGGAGACGTCCGAGATCCTGGTTAGGGAGGTTTTCAGGGTCCACGGGTTGCCCAGTGATATCGTTTCCGACCGTGGCCCTCAGTTTACCTCTGCTGTCTGGAAGTCCTTCTGTTTGGCCATTGGAGCTACAGTCAGTCTCACATCTGGTTTTCACCCCCAATCCAATGGTCAGGCGGAGAGAGCCAACCAGAAGATGGAAACCACGCTACGCTGCCTGGTCTCTTCCAACCCCACCTCCTGGGTCTCTCAGTTGCCTTGGGTTGAGTATGCCCACAATACCCTCCCTACATCTGCCACTGGGATGTCTCCCTTCCAGTGCCTGTATGGCTACCAACCTCCCTTGTTCCCTTCTCAGGAGAAGGAGCTCTCAGTGCCCTCTGTTCAGGCCCATATTCGTCGTTGCCACCGGACCTGGCATCGGGCCAGAAAGGCACTCCTTAGAGTTTCGGACCGGTATCAGCTCCAGGCGACGTCGCCGGATCCCCGCTCCCACCTATACCATCGGAGATAGGGTCTGGTTGGCCACACGGGATCTTCCCCGTTACGGACTGAGTCTAGGGAAGTTGTTACCGAAGTTCATTGGTCCGTTTGTGGTGGAGAAGGTGATCAATCCAGTGGCAGTTCGACTCAAACTACCGAGGACGCTCAGAGTCCATCCCACCTTTCATGTCTCCTGCCTCAAGCCGGTTTTCCTCAGTCCTCTGTTGCCTCCTCCGCCTCCTCCTCCTCCTCCTCGGATGATCGGAGGTGGTCCTGCCTACACGGTGCGAGGAATCATGGATTCCAGACGGCGGGGCCGGGGGTTTCCAGTATCTCGTGGACTGGGAGGGGTATGGTCCTGAAGAGAGGAGTTGGATTCCGCGGCGACAGATCCTAGATGCTGACCTCATCCGTGACTTCTACCGCCTCCATCCTGGCGCTCCGGGGAGTCCGCCCGGTGGCGTTCGTCGGAGGGGGGGGTACTGTAACGATCCCGGCAGTCTGAGTCGGGTCCTGTCTGTGGACTAGTTTTTTTCTGCTCGTGATCTCCAGTTTCCCGAGGGTTCTGGAACGCTCCGGGGAGCTCTCTTGATTTCCGCACCTGCATCCCATCAGCAATCTGCACACCTGGTCCTGATCATCACCCTTCTTAGGCTCTGGCCTAACATCCATTCCCTGCCGGATCGTTAGCCATGAACATCACTCGTCCGGAACCTTCATCCAACCTCTGCCTGGTGGTGGCGGCTGCCCGAGCCATGATGGGATCAACCACTGCACCCCCAACAACTAATCAACGCCGCCCGCTCTGTTCCCTGGATTATTCAGCATCACTCTTGAATTTGTAAATAAACACTCACCTTCGTTTCAACTTACCTTGTCCTGGTCTGCTTCTGGGTTCTGGCTTTGTAACTCGTGACACACACACACACACACACACACACACCCGAAGTCAGTCAGGATCTGTGTTGTGTCTCCAGTCAGAACAGACTACCTGAGTATACATGACAGTATCCAATCAGAACAGACTATCTGAGTATACAGTGGCTTGCGAAAGTATTCACCCCCCTTGGCATTTTTCCTATTTTGTTGCCTTACAACCTGGATGTCACGCCCTGATCGAGAGAACTCTTGTTGGTTGAGTCAGGGTGTGAGTTTTCTGTTTATATTCTATGTTTGTGATCTAGGGTTTGTGTTTCTATGTTTGGCCGGGTGTGATTCCCAATCAGAGACAGCTGTCGCTCGTTGTCTCTGATTGGGGATCATACTTAGGTATCCCAGTTGCCTACTATAGTTGTGGGATCTTGTTCCGTGTTTAGGCTTGTATGTGTATAGCCTGAGGACTTCACGTTACGTTGGTTTATTGTTTTGTTTGTATGTTATTTGAGTAAAATAAACATGTACGCCTTTCACGCTGCACCTTGGTCTGAGCCGTCTCTCAACGATCGTGACAGAAGATCCCACCACAAAAGGACCAAGCAGCGTGCCCAGAAGGAGCAAACGCCTGGTACTCAACAGGAGACCGTCCGTTACGGTAAGGCTATGAAGGAGGAAGCCCGGGTAGGAGAGGATCAACGGCGACATCAACAAAGCCGACAGAAGAGGAAGCCCAAGAAGCAGCCCCAAGAAAATTTTTGGGACGGCTCACAGGGTGGACGACGAGGCAGCAGGAGGCCGGGAAAGGGCTGACTAGAGAGGAGGAGGACGCTATTTTAGAGGTCCTCCAAGACCTGCGGATCGAGAGAGAAGAGCCCCGACCACTGCACCCGGTGGGGTTCCAGTTGGAGTCCCTACGACCATGGGAACAGGAATGGGAACAGTTTTACACTGGGGAGTCGGAGGATGACGACGACGATGAGTTTCTGTTCCCTAACTCGTAGGGGCTCCCGGAGGAGTCTTCACTGGAGGACGATTGGGCGCGGAGAGAGAAGGACTGGAACAGTCGTACATATCCAACGCCAGTTCCCAGCCCGGTACGGCCCGTTCCAGGACAGAAACACGCACCTAAAATGGAGTCAGCAGGTACAGTCGGTCCGTCCGGATCTTGGGAGGAACGTATCCAACGGCAGGCGAGCAGGATTCAGGAGCTCGGCAGCGCAATGGTGCGCATGGTGAATACATTGGAGCGATGGGAGAGAGGTGGCGTTTCTACACCTCCTCCAGCCACACAACTCACCCGACCTCCAGCGACGGTCCCCTGCAGGGAGCACCTTAGCGTGTCGGTGCCCAGTCTGAGGCCGGCAACCAGCCCAACTACAGGGTTGGAAACCACCTCTGTGTCGGTGCCCAGGGTGGGCACAACGTACAGCCCCGTTTTGGAGCAGGAGCTCCTAAACGTGTCGGTGCCCAGTCTGGGACCGACAACCAGTCCGATTACAGGGCTGGAATTTTCCTCTGCATCGGTGCCCAGGCTGGGCACGGCGTTTAGTCCTGCTCCAGAGATGGGGATGGATACGGGTCCGGAAGTTTGCTCCACTCCGGAGCCAGAGCAATCCGCTCCACCGGTGCCTGATCCCGCTCCGGTCGGTTGCTCCACTCCGGAGCCAGAGCAGTCCGCTCCACCGGGGTGCAGTCCTGCTCCGGTCAGCGTCTCCACTCCGGAGCCAGAGCAATCCGCTCCACAAGTATGATCCCCAATCAGAGACCGGGAGTTTCCCACATGCCTTTTGGCGAACACCAAACGTGTTTGCTTATTTTTTTCTTTAAGCAGTGGCTTTCTCTTCTGTAAAGCCCATCTCTGTGGAGTGTACGGCTTAAAGTGGTCTTTGCAGCTTTGCAGCTCCTTCAGGGTTATCTTTGGGGTTTTTTTGTTGCCTCTCTGATTAATGCCCTCCTTGCCTGGTCCGTGAGTTTTGGTGGGCGGCCCTCTCTTGGCAGGTTTGTTGTGATGCTATATTCTTTCCATTTTTTTATAATGGATTTAATGCTGCTCCGTGGGATGTTCAAAGTTTCTGATATTTTTTTATAACCCAACCCTGATCTGTAGTTCTCCACAACTTTGTCCCTGTCACGTTCGTTGAATGACGGGTCAGACCAAGGCGCAGCGTGATATGCGTACATGTTTATTAAACTTTAAACACACGACAAAACAACAAAGGAAACGAAACGTGAAGTCCAAGGTAGAACACACAACATACCTTACAAGGAACAAGATTCCACAACTAGACAGTGCCAATAGGCTGCTTAAGTATGGTCCCCAATCAGAGACAACGAGCGACAGCTGCCTCTGATTGGGAACCACACCGGCCAACATAGAACTAGACATACTAGATCCTCATACATAGAACAAGCACAACAAGGAATATACACACCCTAACTCAACATATAAGCGTCCCCTGAGTCAGGGCGTGACAGTACCCCCCCCCAAAGGTGCGGACTCCGACCGCACAACATAAACATAACAGGGTAGGGGCCGGGTGGGCATTCCGCCTCTGAGGCGGATCCGGCTCAGGGCGTGACGACCTCTCACTCTTCACCTCCCTGTTGCGCCCCTGGTCTGGTCTAGACCTCGGCGCGTTGCTTCCCCTCTCCTTCCTCCCACGATACGCCAGGCCCAGTCTGGACCCTGGTGTGGGAGACCCCGAACCTGGAGAGGGGCTGACGTCATGGTCTGGACTGGAGCCACTGACCGGAGCCGGACTAGGCACCGGTGGAACGGACTGCTTTGGCTCCAGAGTGGAGCCGCTGACCGGAGCTGGATCAGGCACCGGTGGAGCGGACTGCTCTGGCTCCGGAGTGGAGCTGCTGACCGGAGCTGGATCAGGCACCGGTGGAGCGGACTGCTCTGGCTCCGGAGTGGAACGGCTGACCGGAACTGGATCAGGCACCCGTGGAGCGGACTGCTCTGGCTCCGGAGTGGAGCAGCTGACCGGTGCTGGACCAGGCACCGGTGGAACGGGCACGGGCCGGACTGGACAAACGCACCACTGGTCTGGTGCGAGGAGCAGGCACGGGCCGGACCGGACTAGGAACACGCACCACTGGCTTGGTGCGAGGGGCAGGAACGGGCCGGGCCGGACTGGCGACGCGCACCACTGGCTTGGTGCGAGGAGCAGGAACAGGCCGGGCCGGGCTGGCGACGCGCACCACTGGCTTGGTGCGAGGAGCAGGAACGGGCCGGGCAGGCGACGCGCACCACTGGCTTGGTGCGAGGAGCAGGAACAGGCCGGGCCGGGCTTTCATATTTTCCCTATTTTCCTGTGACCCTCCAGTCTAGATCAACTAAACAACATGTCTGACCTCTACACAGTCCATTCCTATGCTGTGACCTGGTATGAATGGGCTGTGTGTGTCCCAAGAATGAAATGTCTGGAAGCCATCAGACATGTTTCACTGATGCACGTGTGGTCATACAGTATACAGGTGTAACAGCCAAAACAGCAATGCACGACTGATCTATGTCGCTTGACTTTCAATATGGTGCAGACAGAGGCAAGAAATTCAAGTAGCACTCATCCAATACGTTCCTCATGCACCCTTCCAACATAGTTCACTAACAAAATAAAAACATGCATGTTTATAAACGTCTTCTTATAACAAAAGTAAAATAGATTTTTAAAAAGATGCAGTACTATAAAGAGACACATCAAAAACTACCGTTACACAACTATCTGCCAAGTAAGATGAGCACAACGAACTATCTGCCAAGTAAGATAACAACTAACTATCTGCCCAGTAAGATACACAACTAACTATCTGCCATGTAAGATCTACAACGAACTATCTGCCAACTATCTAACTATCTGCCATGTAAGATAACAACAAACTATCTGCCCAGTAAGATACACAACTAACTATCTGCCAAGTAAGACACACAACTAACTATCTGCCATGTAAGATAACAACTAACTATCTGCCAAGTAAGATACACAACTAACTATCTGCCAAGTAAGATACACAACTAACTATCTGCCAAGTAAGATACACAACTAACTATCTGCCATGTAAGATCTACAATGAACTATCTGCCATGTAAGATAAACAACGAACTATCTGCCAAGTAAGATACACAACAAAATATCTGCCAAGTAAGATCCACAACAAAACAACTACAAGACAAGACAGAGAGGATTTTCCCTCTCACCTGAATAACCAAGTCATCACAACTACTGTACTTGTCTGGTAACAATCAAAACACTGTCTCCTAGAACTCTGGGCAAGTGCAAGGGCAAGCGGGCAGCACTGCACAGAAGCATTAGGTTTCTGCTTGCTGTATGTGGATTGGACTTTTACACAGCACATTCTGAGCCAGACAGGCAGCATTTAACAGCAATACATACCTCATATTAAAGAACAATGACTCCCACACATTAAAGAGCAATGACTCCCACACGTTAAAGAACAATGACTCCCTCAAATTAAAGAACAATGACTCCCACACATTAAAGAGCAATGACTCCCACACATTAAAGAGCAATGACTCCCTCACATTAAAGAGCAATGACTCCCACATATTAAAGAGCAATGACTACCTCACATTAAAGAGCAATGACTCCCACACATTAAAGAACAATGACTCCCACACATTAAAGAACAATGACTCCCACACATTAAAGAACAATGACTCCCTCACATTAAAGAGCAATGACTCCCTCACATTAAAGAGCAATGACTCCCTCACATTAAAGGACAATGACTCCCTCACATTAAAGAACAATGACTCCCACACATTACAGAACAATGACTCCCACACATTAAAGAACAATGACTCACTCACATTTTTGTGCCAAGGCCAACCTTTCATATTTTCCCTATTTTCCTGTGACCCTCCAGTCTAGATCAACTAAACAACATGTCTGACCTCTACACAGTCCATTCCTATGCTGTGACCTGGTAGGAATGGGCTGTGTGTGTCCCAACAGCGGCCCCGACCCACCTGTTGAGAACCACTGGTTTAGAGTTACCATGCATTGTCAGCAGTTTTGAAGGTCTTATAAAACAGTCAAGACATACGTCAGCCCCTGCGGCATCCGCGGCCCCGATCCGAGAGCCATACGCACACACACACACTCCTATTATGCACCTGTCTTTCCCATACACACCTGAACGTTCTCAGTCAGTCTACCTGCATCACTCCTCCCTACCTACCTGTTATATCCTGCCATTGCAATATATGCAGGTACTGGTCATTAGGACATAACACCTACCTGGTTCTGTTCTGACAGGTACTGGTCATTAGAACATAACACCTACCTGGTTCTGTTCTGACAGGTACTGGTCATTAGAACATAACACCTACCTTCTACTGTTCTGACAGGTACTGGTCATTAGAACATAACACCTACCTGGTTCTGTTCTGACAGGTACTGGTCATTAGAACATAACACCTACCTGGTTCTGTTCTGACAGTTACTGGTCATTAGAACATAACACCTACCTGGTTCTGTTCTGACAGGTACTGGTCATTAGAACATAACACCTACCTTCTACTGTTCTGACAGGTACTGGTCATTAGAACATAACACCTACCTGGTTCTGTTCTGACAGGTACTGGTCATTACAACATAACACCTACCTGGTTCTGTTCTGACAGGTACTGGTCATTAGAACATAACACCTACCTTCTACTGTTCTGACAGGTACTGGTCATTAGAACATAACACCTACCTGGTTCTGTTCTGACAGGTACTGGTCATTAGAACATAACACCTACCTTCTACTGTTCTGACAGGTACTGGTCATCCTCACGGGGAACATTCTCAGGTCAAGTTCCCGGGTATGTGGATTAAACTCTTTCACTCCTGTCATGTACATTATAAAGTAATCCCAGAGTTCAGGTAAAGTGACAGAGGACATGGCTGATGGAGAACGAGTGGTGCTGTGGCCGCACGGGAGGGAGTGAGTGAGCGCTCCTGCTGGAGTGTGTGCTTGTGCGTGTGAGAGGGAGGAAGAGAGAGAGAACAGTCAACAAAGAGAGATTGAGAGGCAGACATATAGACAGACAGACAGAGAGAGCGAGAGAGAGAACCAGAGAGAGGGAGAGAGAGAGAGATACAACAGACAGAGTCATCCAGCAGTGTGTGTGTGTGTGTGTGTTAGGCTGCTATGGTACCTCCCACGGCTGGTCCTGTGCTTAATAAGTGGTCCTTGCTTACCCTGCCATACTGTCAACCCTGTCCTGTCCTGTCAGCTAAATTTAGCTGCAAGTCACCAGGCAGAGAGAGTGACTCCTCCCCTGGCAGGGCAGGAAAGGGCAAGGTAGGCAACACACCGCACCCTGCTCTCTACCTCTACACCCCTCTCTCTCGCTACAGCTCTTCCATTATCTATCTCTCTCTACAGCTCTTCCATTATCTCCCATACCCTATCTCTCTCTTTATTTTATTTAACCAGGCAAGTCAGTTAAGAACAAATTCTTATTTACAATGACGGCCTACACCGGCCAAACCCAGATGACGCTGGGCCAATTGTGCGCCTCCCTATGGGACTCCCAATAACGTCCGGTTGTGATACAGCCTGGAGTCGAACCAAGGGGTCTGTAGTGACGCCTCAAGCACTGAGATGCAGTGCCTTAGACCGCTGCGCCACTCTGGAGCTCTCTACAGCTCTTCCATTATCTCCCATTCCCTATCTCTCTCTTTCTACTGTACCTCTATTTCTCTCTCTCAACCCCTCTCTTTCTCTCTCTCAATCCCACTCTCTCGCCATCTCTCCAAACAAACACTGTGCACAAACACAATCATACGCCACCGCCATCGCCTCGAGGTTACTAACTGTACATTTGAAGGGTTGCTCAAATGCTCACATGTTGCACAAATACAAAAACATGTAATCCAGTCTATCTGGAGTCACACGATAGGCTACATTACCAAGACACATTTGTATACCAAGAGAAAGCCTTACCCGCGCTGCGCCATGGAGATACGTGATGGGTAGCGGTGCTTCACACAGCAGTGCCAGAGACACGTTAGATAACTATCTGTTGTAGCCTGAATATGGGTCGAATTTATTTAGCAATATTGTGACTCGCCTCTCAATGGTTAGCATCCCCATGGGTTTCAGTTGATAAATCTGGATATAGGACAGCCCGATTATGCGTAATTGCTGTGCGCAAAAGGATTACTGAGTCCACGTTAAATTAAATAGAAAAGAAATACAAGCGGCATTCATAATAAAGAATGAAACTCCATATTAAGCAAACTGTAACAACTTTGTATAATGTATATATTGCATGTGTAGCACATGATGTCTGTACCGTTATAAATCAGTGCCGGGCATGCAAACCCGCTGACGCAGGCAACTCTCCAATTTTCTGTGGCTCAAAACAAGAGTGGGAAGCACACTGAGCAACAGCAATCCCTTGCAAACGCTGAAACAGGTCAACTTGATAATCCCATAACAGTTTTTTTTCAAACCATCAACACATGCGTGATATCGGTCACGAATAGTCCCAATCCAAACCAGCCAGAGAAAAAGGCTAGGGCTAGATCATGCCCAAAGCGCATGACATAGCAAAAGTAGCCTAGTAGGTGACAGACAAGCTTATGTTTTTGAACTTCTTCACAAAGTGACACATGATGAACACAAACTCTGTGGTCATCTCTCTCCAGTCCTCTCTTACCAATAGATAAGCGAGAGTCCATCAAAACGCTCAAACTCTCGTCCTCGTCCTCCTTTCGGCATAACAAAAGTAGGCTGGTAGCCTAAGTGACAGACAAGCTAATGTTTTTGTTTTTACTTCATCAACCCTAATAGCCATATATAGGGCGCGGCGTCCTATAGGGCTACCTCAACCCAAAAGTGACACATGATTAACACAAACTCTGTCGTTATTGTCATCTCTCTCCAGTTCTCCCTTACCAGTAAATTAACGAGAGTCCATCAAAACGCTCGAGTTCTCGTCCTCCTCCTTTCGAAAAGGGCATATCATCCAAATATTTAGCTCCCTTGACTGCCGCGTCAGTTGTTTGTTTTTTCACCACAACGATCCCTGGGTCCCGCGGGATAACTTTAACGCTTCACTCTGTCCAACAGTTGACGCGTTGACGTGCCGCGCTATCCCTTCGCTGAGTGTGGAAATGTGTCAGCATTCCTTCCGCATCAAATCAATGATAGCGAGATTGCTGCCTGGCTGCTACAGTAGCTAGCTGAGGGCGGGAAGCTCAGCTCAAATAGCGCATTTTCTAATCTGGAGGACACGTGGAGGTTTAATGTTGACCAAACCCTTCTGTTCAACCATATCTGGATATTTTCCTTGGCCCCACACACAATCGTTTTGACTTTTTATTTTTTTCCGTCTTAAAATAATAGCCGCGTCTGTTCGTTCTCATGGGAGTGCGTGTTTTCAGTCTCCTACAACAGATGCGAGTGGACAGAGAGAGAGAGAGAGTTCTCAACTGCCCGGGGTGCAATGCGCGCTGGCCATGTCTCTCCCACGTTACTGTAACTATCCACGCGCCAGCAGAGCAGTCAACCTGCCTGGTAAAGTGAAGCTCAAGAATAGCCCGCGGGCCGTGGCAGCCCCGTGCGTAATAAGAAGCCCCATTCTACTCCAAAACAAATGTCATTGTGGTTCTATTGTGGGACTACGAGACGACTCAGTTTGAATCCCCTCTCATCCATGAGCTAGTGTTAATTGCCAATTAAGGAGGGCGAGTGAAACCTCTCGCTTCGCCTCTTCCCCTGCTGCAAAAGAGACAGGTAGGAATGCCTGACTGAAATACAGATCAAATCCACCTTTTTCTGTAAATTAGTGGTGTTAGAATTTTTTTATAAAATAAAATGCAGGACATTATTTTTTGGTTGCTAGACACGAGCCAAGGGCCAAAATGCAGGACTGTCCCACACAATTCGGGACATGTGGTCACCCTAGGTGGACTGGCCTGGCTGGTCAAAAAAATTTGCCCAGTGGGCCTGTCTAACTTGTTTTTTGTGCAAACAAAAAATCTGGCTGATAGTGGGGGCTTCAAGGAACAAAAATGGGCCAGTGTGGGGGTCTTAAGGGGAAAAAAATGGGCCGGTGTGTTAGAAATGTCAGGGCCGATTTCTGGTCCCAGTCCGCCCTTGAGAATAAAGGTTGAGAAAAGAGGTGAGAGAAGGGTTGTGAGGTATAAAAAGCATCCAGCTCAGCTGGTGGCCTGTAGTCTCTTAGTTTTGACCTCCTGCCAGGTCAAGGTCTGGCTTACTTGGAATAGTCTGGTTTGGTCTGGTCTAGACTGGTCTACTGCTCTGGCTACCGCTGAGCATTGTCTTATGTCAGATAAGCATGACAATTCTGCCTGCACTCAACCAACTCGGTTGAGAGACGAGCGCAGTGGCGGACTTACCATTAGGCAGAAGAGGCAATTGCCTCAGGCCTTGCATCATCAAGGGGACTCGTTAGCTGGGCATAATAAAAATAAAAATAAATACTAGTCATATCCCCCCCCCCCCAATAATTTCTACGCTATATTATTATGTTAATGCTGTTAATACTGTTTGGTTAGATACTGTACATAGTAACTTTAATAGCTGTGTTTATGGACATTTACAACCTTTATGTAGCCTCACCCTACCGTGCACTGTATTTAGCCTTATGTAGCATGTAGCCTAATTTAGCCTGTGCCCTCCTCCTGGCAGTTACTATTCCACGTGGTGGCCTCGTGCACATGCGCAGACCTTGGTTACATTGCAGTCACGTTTCAGTTACTTTCTATGTCATTCATTAGTGTAGATGTATCATATGCTTACCAGTAACTGGGCCTTTGTCCTGTAAGGGTATTTCTCTACGATAGCCTGTTATGCTATATCATGTCATAGCAGTATAGCGATATATCATGTCATACTAGTATTGAGATATATCATGTCATAACAGTATAGAGATATATCATGTCATACTAGTATTGAGATATATCATGTCATAGCATTTTAGAGTTATATCATGTCATAGCAGTATAGACACCTGCGATGCAGTGCCTTAGACCACTGCGCCACTCAGGACCATCCTTGGTCTTTCTCTGCCTTGGAGGAGAGGGAAAGTGAACGAAAATGCACTTGTATCAAATTAAACTCTCCTTCTCCACTCGCGCGTCATCAAGCAAATTACGTTTACAGGGTGGAATCCCCAAATAAATGTATAAAGTGCTAAAAACGAATTTAGCCAATTGTCCAATACATTTTATAGATTAAAAAAAGTAGCATATTGTTTTTAAATGTTTGCATGATTTTCTAATTCTATTTCTGTGGAGGTGGGGTTTGTCCTAACATCTCCTTTGAGGAATTCCAGACATTCTATGTTGAACATTCTAACTGATTCTACTTATCCAGAGCGACTTACAGTTAGTGAGTGCATACATTTTATTTCATAATTGTTTTCATACTGGCCCCCCGTGGGAATCGAACCCACAACTCTGGCGTTGCATATGCCATGCTCTACCAACTGAGCTACATCCCTGCCGGCCATTCCCTCCCCTACCCTGGACCAATTGTGCCCCGCCCCATGGGTCTCCCGGTCACAGCCAGCTACGACAGAGCCTGGATTCAAACCAGGATCTCTAGTGGCACAGCTAGCACTGCGATGCAGTGCCTTAGACCACTGCGCCACTCGGGACCATCCTTGGTCTTTCTCTGCCTTGGAAGCACCTGGTGGGTGAAATAGAACCAACACTTTCCAAACTCGTTATATTTCCATTTTGGTTTTTACCCTAGCAGTACACAGCTGATTCAGATATTCAAAGCATGATGATGAGTTGGTTATTTTAATCAGCTGTGTAGTGCTAGGGCAAAAACCAAAATGTGCACCCCTTAGGGTCCCCAGGACTGTGTTTTGGAAACCCTGCTAGAGTCTTTGAATTAAAAACATACAGTAGCAGTCAACATTTTCTGTTAATTTATGAGAGGGTTTTACTATGATGTAAAACGCTGTGAGGTTACCTCATCCGTTGTGACCCAATAATTTATCTTCCCACTGGGCACAGACGTCAATTCAACGTCTATTCCACGTTGGTTCAACGTAATTTCATTGAAATGACATGGAAACAACGTTGATTCAACCAGTGTGTGCCCAGTGGGCTTCCTCCTCCGTTCACTTCCTCCAAACGTACCGGTCATTTCCTTTCGAATCCATGAAGGGAAGTGAACAAGTGTATAGGCTACTTCAGGAGAAAGGTTATTGGGACGCAACCCTAGTCCTGCCTCTCAGACTGATAGAAAAGGCCCATCAGCCAATAGGATGGGGTCTAATGTATACATGGTTCTGCACAGTATGTTGTGCTCTCTAGTGGTCAACACTGATACTGTCCTCCCATACAGAGGGTTTACAATGCAGTAGGGGTTTTGTTGCACTACTGAGGAAAAAATATACATACTCAACTAAATGCCTGCACCCATTAGATACAGGTATGAATGCATTAGTGTGCAACAAATGAAGACAAAGGGTAATGCAAATGGAGAATGTTTGATGTTGGAAAAATGAACGCTGGTTTGCTGTAGAAGAAAGACGTGTTTGATTTTTTAACCAATGATTAGTTGAGCTTGAGTGTAGAAATTGAATTGTGAGACTACTGTACTGAGGACTATCCTTTGCATACTACAGTATGTCTGTTCAGGTCACACGCCCCCTTGTGGTGGATAGTGTTTCACCGTTGTCACGGTCACCCACTGTCAGTGTATTGAACATGCTCACACCTCTTAGAATACCTTCCCCTACAGCAGATCAATCATGGAAGGCTGACAGCTGCAGACACCTTCCCCTACAGCAGATCAATCATGGAAGGCTGACAGCTGCAGACACCTTCCCCTACAGTAGATCAATCATGGAAGGCTGACAGCTGCAGACACCTTCCCCTACAGTAGATCAATCATGGAAGGCTGACAGCAGCAGACACCTTCCCCTACAGTAGATCAATCATGGAAGGCTGACAGCTGCAGACACCTTCCCCTACAGTAGATCAATCATGGAAGGCTGACAGCAGCAGACACCTTCCCCTACAGTAGATCAATCATGGAAGGCTGACAGCAGCAGACACCTCCCCCTACAGTAGATCAATCATGGAAGGCTGACAGCAGCAGACACCTTCCCCTACAGTAGATCAATCATGGAAGGCTGACAGCTGCAGATACCTCCCCCTACAGTAGATCAATCATGGAAGGCTGACAGCAGCTGACATTTTCCCCTACAGTAGATCAATCATGGAAGGCTGACAGCAGCAGACACCTTCCCCTACAGTAGATCAATCATGGAAGGCTGACAGCAGCAGACACCTTCCCCTACAGTAGATCAATCATGGAAGGCTGACAGCTGCAGATACCTCCCCCTACAGTAGATCAATCATGGAAGGCTGACAGCAGCAGACACCTTCCCCTACAGTAGATCAATCATGGAAGGCTGACAGCTGCAGATACCTCCCCCTACAGTAGATCAATCATGGAAGGCTGACAGCAGCTGACAACAGACAACCTTTGAACCCCACTATCACCTCTACTGAGTTATGACTCTTACTGTAGAACCCCAATGTGGAGGAAATAGCAGAGATAATCAGCACATAGAAACAGAATACATAGAATATCTAGAAACATCCATCTTTATTTCCTACACGGTTACCAAATCACTTATAACGATCTAGTCAGATATTGTATCCTACACCCAACGGACTGTCAATCAGCTGTCAATAATCAATGGTTGAAGTCCATACATTCTATCCATTCCATTTCAATTAGTGCATCCCAAATGGCACCCTATTCCCTATATAGTGCACTACTTTTGACCAAAGCTCTATGGGCCCTGATCAAAAGTAGTGCACTATAAAGGGAATAGGGTGCCATTTGGGATGCTGCCCACGCCTCACCTACCTGGCACTCCTACAGGGACAGGTGAACATACCTGGTTAAGCGGTGGACTTGTCCTGTAGGGGGGCACACCCACACACCAAGGTTTTCAAAGGCAGGTAGTCCTGTCCAACCCCTATCACTGCTGATCACCTTTCACATTCACTAGCAGACTGATAAAGAGGATGACACACGCAGGGACGCAGGAAGCATAAGGGACTAATGATTAGTAGGTAGATTAGACAGTGATTAGTAGGAGAGAGAGAGAAAGAAAGAGAGAGAGGAGGGAGGGAGGGAGGGAGGGAGGGAGGGAGGGAGGGAGGGAGGGAGGGAGGGAGGGAGGGAGGGAGGGAGGGAGGGAAAGAGAGAGAGTGATTGAGAGAGAAGGAGGGAAAGAGAGGAGGGATTGAGAGAGAAGGAGGAAAAGAGAGAGGGGGATTGAGGGATTGAGAGAGAGAGAGAGGGATTGAGAGAGAATGAGGGATTGAGAGAGAGAGGGGGGGATTGAGAGAGAAGGAGGGAGAGAGAGAAAGAGAAAGAGAAGGATGGAAACATCAATAGTTATTTTTATTCAGCACATACAGTATGAAAACTGGGGGGGGGTCTAAAAAGTAGAACTTGTCTCTTTTAACCCTTTGTGCATCGTTAAGAATTGTGCAAGACTATAATCAAATACAGTTTTTTTTTTTTCAGCAAACATAAAAGGACAGACAAAAGCTGTTAGTCTTTCACCACTGATCTGTCCGTCTGTCTTATCTGTAGGGGCAGATCACTGGTCTGTCCATCTGTCTTATCTGTAGGGGCAGATCACTGGTCTGTCCGTCTGTCTTATCTGTAGGGGCAGATCACTGGTCTGTCCATCTGTCTTATCTGTAGGGGCAGATCACTGGTCTGTCCGTCTGTCTTATCTGTAGGGGCAGATCACTGGTCTGTCCGTCTGTCTTATCTGTAGGGGCAGATCACTGGTCTGACCGTCTGTCTTATCTGTAGGGGCAGATCACTGGTCTGTCCGTCTGTCTTATCTGTAGGGGCAGATCACTGGTCTGTCCGTCTGTCTTATCTGTAGGGGCAGATCTCTGGTCTGTCCATCTGTCTTATCTGTAGGGGCAGATCACTGGTCTGTCCGTCTGTCTTATCTGTAGGGGCAGATCACTGGTCTGTCCGTCTGTCTTATTTGTAGGGGCAGATCACTGGTCTGTCCATCTGTCTTATCTGTAGAGGCAGATCACTGGTCTGTCCGTCTGTCTTATCTGTAGGGGCAGATCACTGGTCTTGGTGTTAAAACCATTCAACCAGGGCTCTGGTCTTGTTGTTAAAACCATTCAACCAGGGCTCTGGTCTTGTTGTTAAAACCATTCAACCAGGGCTCTGGTCTTGTTGTTAAAACCATTCAACCAGGGCTCTGGTCTTGTTGTTAAAACCATTCAACCAGGGCTCTGGTCTTGATGTTAAAACCATTCAACCAGGGCTCTGGTCTTGATGTTAAAACCATTCAACCAGGGCTCTGGTCTTGATGTTAAAACCATTCAACCAGGGCTCTGGTCTTGTTGTTAAAACCATTCAACCAGGGCTCTGGTCTTGTTGTTAAAACCATTCAACCAGTGCTCTCTCTGTCTTTAGTAAACACCCTCTTGACAATGGCAGTCATTATGAAGCAGATGACGGTCAGTGAATTAAAGCCAGTTATTTGTTGACTCAGAGATGTGTGTGTGTCTGTGTGTGTGTGCGTGTGTGTGTTGACTCACAGGGTTCAAGGGGACCTTGCTCTTCTCTCTAGTTTGTAGTGGAGTAGAGTGGAGTAAGGTGTGTAGGGGTGTGGTGGCAGAGAGAGAGAGAGCAGAGTACACCTGCCCTGCCCTGTATTAGAATGCAAAAATGGTGGGAAGAGGGGAAGGAGGGTGTAGGGGAAGGAGGGTGTAGGGGAAGGAGGGAGTAGGGGAAGGCGGGAGTAGGGGAAGGAGGGTGTAGGGGGAAGGAGGGAGGAGGGGAAGGAGGGGGGAGGGGAAGGAGGGAGGAGGGGAAGGAGGGAGGAGGGAAGTAGGGAGTAGGGGGAAGGAGGGAGGAGGGGAAGGAGGGAGGAGGGGAAGGAGGGAGGAGGGGAAGGAGGGAGTAGGGGAAGGAGGGAGGAGGGGAAGGAGGGAGGAGGGGAAGGAGGGAGTAGGGGAAGGAGGGTGTAGGGGAAGGAGGGAGGAGGGGAAGGAGGGAGTAGGGGAAGGAGGGAGTAGGGGGAAGGAGGGAGGAGGGGAAGGAGGGAGGAGGGGAAGGAGGGAGTAGGGGGAAGGAGGGTGTAGGGGAAGGAGGGAGTAGGGGAAGGAGGGAGGAGGGGAAGGAGGGAGGAGGGGAAGGAGGGAGTAGGGGAAGGAGGGAGTAGGGGAAGGAGGGAGGAGGGGAAGGAGGGAGTAGGGGAAGGAGGGAGGAGGGGAAGGAGGGAGGAGGGGAAGGAGGGAGGAGGGGAAGGAGGGAGTAGGGGAAGGAGGGAGGAGGGGAAGGAGGGAGGAGGGGAAGGAGGGAGTAGGTCGGCATATGCCAGGGCGCAAATCCCGTCAAGCAGGTTTGCAGGGATATACACAAACACACACACACACACACAAACACACCCTCCCCTCCCATTTCATACCTGTGTGAGGCGTGGCTGTGACAGGTACACCTGCAGGTGTCACAATGTCTCCAAGTCTGCAGGTGTCACAATGTCTCCAAGTCTACAGGTGTCACAATGTCTCCAAGTCTGCAGGTGTCACAATGTCTCCAAGTCTACAGGTGTCACAATGTCTCCAAGTCTACAGGTGTCACAATGTCTCCAAGTCTACAGGTGTCACAATGTCTCCAAGTCTACAGGTGTCACAATGTCTCCAAGTCTACAGGTGTCACAATGTCTCCTAGTCTAGAGGTGTCAAAATGTCTCCAAGGCTACAGGTGTCACAATGTCTCCAAGGTTACAGGTGTCACAATGTCTCCAAGTCTACAGGTGTCACAATGTCTCCAAGGCTACAGGTGTACAGGTGTGTCACGATCGTTGCACGATGATGAAGCGGACCAAGGCGCAGCGTGATAGGCGTACATCTTTTATTGCAGTACACACACAAACAAAAACAACAAACCAAACGATACGTGAAGTCCTAGGTTAATACACCAAAACAAACCTTACGGAACAAGATCCCACAAATAACTAGTGCCAACAGGCTGCCTAAGTATGGTTCCCAATCAGAGACAACGAGAATCAGCTGCCTCTGATTGGGAACCACCCTGGCCAACATAGAAAACACGAACTAGAACAAAACATAGAAAATCACACATAGAAAATCCACACCCTGGCTCAACATATAAGAGTCCCCAGAGCCAGGGCGTGACAAGGTGTCACAATGTCTCCAAGTCTACAGGTGTCACAATGTCTCCAATGCTACAAGGAACAGAGGAGCACCATATAACCATGACTACAATCTGACAGACACCATATAACCATCACTAGAACCTGACAGACACCATATAACCATCACTACAACCTGACAGACACCATATAACCATCACTACAACCTGACAGACACCATATAACCATCACTACAACCTGACAGACACAATATAACCATCACTACAACCTGACAGAGGAGCACCATATAACCATCACTACAACCTGACAGACACCATATAACCATCACTACAACCTGACAGACACCATATAACCATCACTACAACCTGACAGACACCATATAACCATCACTACAACCAGACAGACACCATATAACCATCACTACAACCAGACAGACACCATATAACCATCACTACAACCAGACAGAGGAGTACCATATATACATCTGCATTGCTTGCTGTTTGGGGTTTTAGCCTGGGTTTGTGACATCCGCTGATGTAAAAAGGGCTTTATAAATACATTTGAATGATTTGATTGATATAACCATCACTACAACCTAACATGACATACAGAGACACGTAAACAGAACGGACCTAAAGTAAACAACAGAAGCTAAACCCATGAAGTTGATAACCTCTGTGGGCTTTAGCAGAGCTGTGCATCTGATGATAGGGGTTCCTTTGTGTGGCTTTCTGACGGGGATTTGGCCTTGTGGCCCGCAGTTAGTGTGTGTGTGTGTGTGTGTGTATGTGTGGGTGTGCATGTGTGTGTGTGTGTGTGTGTGTGTGCATGTGTGTGTGTGTGTGTGTGTGTGTGTGTGTGTGTGTGTGTGTGTGTGTGTGTGTGTGTGTGTGTGTGTGTGTGTGTGTGTGTGTGTGTGTGTGTGTGTGTGTGTGTGTATGTGTGTGTGTGTGTGTGTGTGTGTGTGTGTGGATTTGTGTGTGTGTGTGGATTTGGCCGTGTGGCCGGTCAGCCCACTGGTCAGGCTGGGGGGTTTAGTGGGCCCGGACAGAGGGACAGGACAGGATTGTGTGGACAGCACTTTAACTGTCACAGGGGGCTTGGGAGGCTTTGGGTGGCCGGGCCTACTTGTTGCGTCACACACACGCTGGCGCACGAACGCACGCATACACAGTCACACCACACACACACACACAGGGGTTTTGGTTTGGCTGGACCTGGATCTGATGCCTTTGTTCTGGGTCTCTAGGCTGGCCAATTCAGAACCGCTCATCCATTCTCTGTCCCGTTGGACACACACACACACACACACACTGCGAGGTCAGTTTGTCTATTTCTCCAGTCACCCAATGCTGCTGGTGAAATCACTCTGGAACTATCTATTCAGATTCACAATGGTTTAGAAACTCCAGTATGAGGAGCCAGACTTTCCCCTGAAGCTCTCTGTGTATGAGGAGCCAGACTTTACCCTGAAGCTCTTTGTGTATGAGGAGCCAGACTTTCCCCTGAAGCTCTCCGTGTATGAGGAGCCAGACTTTCCCCTGATGCTCTCTGTGTATGAGGAGCCAGACTTTACCCTGAAGCTCTCTGTGTATGAGGAGCCAGACTTTACCCTGAAGCTCTCTGTGTATGAGGAGCCAGACTTTCCCCTGAAGCTCTCTGTGTATGAGGAGCCAGACTTTCCCCTGATGCTCTTTGTGTATGAGGAGCCAGACTTTACCCTGAAGCTCTCTGTGTATGAGGAGCCAGACTTTCCCCTGAAGCTCTCTGTGTATGAGGAGCCAGACTTTCCCCTGATGCTCTCTGTGTATGAGGAGCCAGACTTTACCCTGAAGCTCTCTGTGTATGAATGGTAAAGTTCATTACCCTGAAGCTCTCTGAGTATGAATGGTAAAGTTAATTCACCTGAAGCTCTGTGTATGAATGGTAAAGTTAATTACCCTGAAGCTCTCGGTGTATGAATGGTAAAGTTAATTATGTATCTGTTAAGGGCTGAACAGTGAACCAGCAATCCTCACACTCAAGTCCTCTTGGGCCTTGAGGCATAGAATTGAGACCCAGTATGACTGTAGATTGAATTGGCCTCTTGGCCTCTTGGTCAACATCATGCACATATCATCGTCCTTCACTGGTCCAGTCTCTTCTGCTAACTATGTAAACAATCAAATACATTTAAAAAAAGGTTTATTGTCACATACACCAGATAGGTGCAGTGAAATGTGTTGTTTTACAGGGTCAGCCATAGTAGTACGGAGCCCCAGGAGCAAATTAAGGTTAAGTGCCTTGCTCAAGGGCACATCGGCAGATTTTTCATCTTGGGAATTCAAACCAGCAACCTTTCGGTTACTGGCCCAATACTCTAACCACTAGGCTACCTGCCGCTAGCTAGGCATGCTACTGATTACCATCATATCATCATCACCCTTCACTGGTCCTGTCTCTTCTGCTAACTCTATATCTAGGTATTGTATTGATTACCATCATATCATCTTCACCCTTCACTGGTCCTATCTCTTCTGCTAACTCTATATCTAGGTATTGTATTGATTACCATTACCACAGGCGTATCTCTACCTATGTGTGTCAGACTCTGAGACCTTCTGTGATCTATCAGAGCCACAAGAAAAG
>NC_059198.1:65210665-65393165 GCF_020615455.1 Coregonus clupeaformis
AGAGCTCCAGAGTTCCTCTGTGGAGATGCGAGAACCTTCCAGAAGGACAACCATCTCTGCAGCACTCCACCAATTAGGCCTTTATGGTAGAGTGGCCAAATGGAAGCCACTCCTCAGTTAAAGGCACATGACAGCCCGCTTGAAGTTTGCCAAAAGGCACCTAAATGACTCTCAGACCATGAGAAACAAGATTCTCTGGTCTGATTAAACCAAGATTGAACTCTTTGGCCTGAATGCCAAGCGTCACGTCTAGAGGAAACCTGGCATCATCCCTGAAACATGGTGGTGGCAGCATCATGCTGTGGGGATGTTTTTCAGCGGCAGGGACTGGGAGTCTAGTCAGGATCGAGGGAAAGGTGAATGGAGCAAAGTACAGAGAGATCCTTGATGAAAACCTGCTCCAGAGCGCTCAGGACCTCAAACTGGAGAGAAGGTTCACTTTCCAACAGGACAACGACCCTAAGCACACAGCCAAGACAACGCAGGAGTGGCTTCGGGACGAGTCTCTGAATGTCCTTGAGTGGCCCAGTCAGAGCCCTGACTTGAACCCGATCTAACATCTCTGGAGAGACCTGAAAATAGCTGTGCAGCGACACGCCCCATCCAATCTGCAGAGCAGAATGGGGGAAACTCCCCAAATACAGGTGTGCCAAGCTTGTAGCGTCATACCCAAGAAGACTCGGAAGTAATCACTGCCAAAGGTGCTTCAACAAAGTACTGAGTAAAGGGTCTGAATCCTCATGTAGATGTGCTATTTCTGTTTTTTATTTTATACATTTGCAAACATTTCTAAAAACCTGTTTTTGCTTTGTCATTATAGGGTATTGTGTGTAGATTGATGAGGGGAAAAAAAACAATTTAATCAATTTTAGAATAAGGCTGTAACGTAACAAAATGTAGAAAAAGTCAAGGGGTCTGAATACTTTCCGAAGGCACTGTATATGTACAGTACATAGCTACATCAGTTACCTCGCACCCCTGCACATCGACTCGGTACTGGTACTCCCTGTATATAGCCATGTTATTACCTCATACCCCTGCACATCGACTCAGTACTGGTATTCCCTGTATATAGCCATGTTATTACCTCATACCCCTGCACATCGACTCAGTACTGGTAATCCCTGTATATAGCCATGTTATTACCTCATACCCCTGCACATCGACTCAGTACTGGTACTCCCTGTATATAGCCATGTTATTACCTCATACCCCTGCACATCGACTCAGTACTGGTAATCCCTGTATATAGCCATGTTATTACCTCATACCCCTGCACATCACCTCGGTACTGGTACTCCCTGTATATAGTGGTCCTCTGTAGCTCAGCTGGTAGAGCACGGCACTTGTAACGCCAAGGTAGTGGGTTCGATCCCCGGGACCACCCATACACAAAAATGTATGCACGCATGACTGTAAGTCGCTTTGGATAAAAGCGTCTGCTAAATGGCATATTATTATTATTTATTATTATTATAGTATATAGCCATGTTATTACCTCATACCCCTGCACATCGACTCAGTGCTGGTAATCCCTGTATATAGCCATGTTATTACCTCATACCCCTGCACATCACCTCGGTACTGGTACTCCCTGTATATAGCCATGTTATTAGCTTGCACCCCTGCACATCGACTCCGTACTGGTACTCCCTGTATATAGTATATAGCCATGTTATTACCGCGCACCCCTGCACATCGACTCGGTACTGGTACTCCCTGTTTATAGCCATGTTATTACCTCGTACCCCTGCACATCGACTCAGTACTGGTATTTTTTATTGTATTTTTTTATTTAACCTTTATTTAACCAGGTAAGTCAGTTGAAAAACAACAACAACACAGAGTTACATATGGGGTAAAACAAAACATAAAGTCAAAAATACAACAGAAAATATATATACAGTGTGTGCAAATGTAGCAAGTTATGGAGGTAAGGCAATAAATAGGCCATAGTGCAAAATAATTAAAATTAGTATTAACACTGGAATGATAGATGTGCAAGGGATTATGTGCAAATAGAGATACTGGGGTGCAAATTAGCAAACTAAATAACAATATGGGGATGAGGTAGTTGGAGTACGAGGTAAAAACATGGCTATATACAGGGAGTACCAGTACCGAATCGATGTGCAGGGTACGAGGTAATAACATGGCTATATACAGGGAGTACCAGTACTGAGTCGATGTGCAGGGGTACGAGGTAATAACATGGCTATATACATGGATTACCTGTAACTTTAAGCATTAGTTGTCAGAGCAGCTTACCGATCACTGCACCTGTACACAGCCCATCTCTAATGGGCTCCCTGTATATAGCCATGTTATATTCTACTTCCTGTATATAGCCATGTCATATTCTACTCCCTGTATATAGCCATGTTATATTCTACTTCCTGTATATAGCCATGTTATATTCTACTTCCTGTATATAGCCATGTTATATTCTACTTCCTGTATATAGCCATGTTATATTCTACTCCCTGTATATAGCCATGTTATATTCTACTTCCTGTATATAGCCATGTTATATTCTACTCCCTATATATAGCCATGTTATATTCTACTTCCTGTATATAGCCATGTTATATTCTACTCCCTGTATATAGCCATGTTATATTCTACTTCCTGTATATAGCCATGTTATATTCTACTCCCTGTATATAGCCATGTTATATTCTACTCCCTGTATATAGCCATGTTATATTCTACTCCCTGTATATAGCCATGTTATATTCTACTCCCTGTATATAGCCATGTTATATTCTACTTCATGTATATAGCCATGTTATATTCTACTCCCTGTATATAGCCATGTTATATTCTACTTCCTGTATATAGCCATGTTATATTCTACTTCCTGTATATAGCCATGTTATATTCTACTTCCTGTATATAGCCATGTTATATTCTACTCCCTGTATATAGCCATGTTATATTCTACTTCCTGTATATAGCCATGTTATATTCTACTCCCTGTATATAGCCATGTTATATTCTACTTCCTGTATATAGCCATGTTATATTCTACTTCCTGTATATAGCCATGTTATATTCTACTTCCTGTATATAGCCATGTTATATTCTACTTCATGTATATAGCCATGTTATATTCTACTCCCTGTATATAGCCATGTTATATTCTACTTCCTGTATATAGCCATGTTATATTCTACTTCCTGTATATAGCCATGTTATATTCTACTCCCTGTATATAGCCATGTTATATTCTACTTCCTGTATATAGCCATGTTATATTCTACTCCCTGTATATAGCCATGTTATATTCTACTTCCTGTATATAGCCATGTCATTTGTACTATTTATTTGGTATTCATTTTTACTGTGTATTTATTCCTCTTGTCACTATTTCTATTTTTCAACTTTTTCCCCCTACTAGCACTGACTTTCCTGATAGTTACTTAATTGAGAGAAATGTACTTATTATGTCTGTGATATGTGGTTGTCTCACCTACAGTGGCTTGCGAAAATATTCACCCCCCTTGACATTTTTCCTATTTTGTTGCCTTACGACCTGGAATTAAAATGGATTTTTTGGGGGTTTGTATCATTTGATTTACATAACATGTGTAGTGTATTAAGATTATGACTATTCTAGAGGAACAAAGAGGGGATGTTTATCTTAGTTCAAATATAACCATTTGTAGGGTGACGCCCCAGGGGAGACAGGTGATTGGACAGCAGAGGGAGCAACCCATATTTTTGCATTCTTTATAAGTATGGGCTAGACAAAGAGGGGGTTAGAAACAGACAGATTATTTTGGGACACTGTTCCTCCAGACACTGCAGGTCTGTAAACTTATGCTGAAAGCTTGTGATATGAATAAAACTTGTGATCAAAGTTCAGTATAAGCGGACTCCTTTGTTTGACAGCAATGATTACCAGCATCGACGCGATATACTACAAATGGGGGCTCGTCCGGGATCTGTATGCATCGTTCTTTGTCCCATTCCTGAGTCGCGAGGTGACTACCGCTCAAGCCGGCTATAAGGTGAGATTTCACACAAAATTTGGGCATTAGTTGTTCCGCTGGCTTATGAGAGGGCATTGAAGGGTGTACCGTGTAAATTACTTGGGTTTGTGCTGATGTGGTGTTATTGCTGTCGACTAAGGGTCTGTCATAATTATTCTAAAATTTTAGAGCAATCGATGGTAGTAAAAGGCAGATATAAAAAGGCAGATATAATACAAGGCAGATGTACAAGGCAGATATACGTATACAAAATTAGGGCATTGCATCTTGTAAAGACCCCAGAGGGGGGCCATCCAGGATGGGCCGAAAATCCTCTTGCGCGTTAGATGTGTATTAGGTGGGTTCTGAAAACTCGGGTTGATGGAATTTATTTGATTGTGGTTACGGCTCATCTTTTATCCGACGGGATGTCTGCTTGGGGTAATCTCTCTGTAGATATCCATTGAACTCACGGCATCATAAACGGTAGAGAATAAGACAAAGGAAAAGGGCAATGCAGGTTCTTGTTACATGTTGCACGCCACATGATAAATGCTAAATGCTAATGCTAAATGCTGATTGTGTTTCAAGCCACAGGTTAGATACATGCTAATGCTAATGCTAAATGCTAATATGTTGCATGCTACATGCTAACGTGTGACCTTAGAGGGCCATTGCGATGGAATAAAGCCTCTTAAATTATGTTTGTGTGTGTAGAATTCAGGGTTCTATGCGATTGTGAGCTCTGTTAAGTGTTATTGTTTGACTATAAGGGGTAAAAGAGAGGAGCTGTAGCAGAATGCTAACGTTCTGTTGTCTGGAAATCGTATCGTTAAATGTATTTGCGCATGCGTTTGATTTTACGACACTACACTACAAAAGCGGGGAGTTTACGGCACGAGATTATGACACGTTTGTTTTACGGCACTAAACTACAACACGTTGTTTACTAAAACTACAACAAGGGGGATTTTGGGTAAATGGGTCATACTTCTGTTGGACTGTGCTGCAGGGGGGAGACAGAGAAACAGACGAAAGGGAACAAAGAGAAAAGATTTGAAAATGAATGGAATCTTCTAGTTGTTAAAGCGGCTGTTGGTTAAAGATGAAACTGGTTTTGTGACCTATTGAATTGATAAATGAGAGAGATATATGTTGACTAATTAAAATAAATAAAATAAAATGACGGATTAAAATAAAATAAAAATGTTATTGAGCTATCTATATTTATTCCTGAGTTGATTCTTAGAGCGAATGTGAACGAAGGAATATTGAATGCTGAAATAACTCAGTGATTGCATAAACTACTAAAATCTTTTTCTGTGTCTCTGTTCTTTTGTCATATGAGATGAACGATAGGACGAGAGGAGAGAAAGAGGAAGAGATACAGGAAGTGCTGACGTATACATCACGGGAAAGGTGTGACGCGACAGAGGATCGAGTCATATCAGGCTGGTTCTGTTTACAAAATCTTCCCCTACAGGATATTTGATGCTATGACAATTTCACAGAGGCTTGGCAAATACTGATTCATTAAAAATTGCATTTTGGAGTTTCTGTGCATCACTTGGGTTGATTAGGGTTGTGTTGGAAATCAAGTACTGACATTATTCTGTAAAATTAAGATAATTAGGTGCTTATAGAGCAAGGGGGTTTATGGGTATTGTAGTGATTGTAGGGTTAGAGGGCTTTGTTTTTAGGATTGCTGTGAAGTTGACTACTTGCATTTACTTTCCTGATGGGTTGTGGTAAGATAGCCACTAATTGATCAATTGGTAAGATAGGATATAGAAATAAAAAATTGGTTTTAATTATTCATAATTTTTAATTGGTTTTTTAATTGATTTTTTATTTTAATTAAACATATTTTTTGATAAAAATTTTAATTGCATTTTTTAATATTCATATTTTTGTTGATTGATTTAAAAAAAAAAAAAAAAAGGGGGAAGCCATAGGCTATATAGTCTAAAATAAAATAATTCACAATAAAGGAATATAAAAGGGTTGTTACAATGGGGAGAAAGGACAGCAAGGCTATGAAGGTAATTACACCTGTTGATATAGTACAAAATAGTAATCCTTTAACTAAAGTAGTGCTAGGTTATCCGGCAAATGAAACAAAAGTTGCCCTTCATTCTCAAACAAAAACTGATAAAAGATTCCAGCGATAAGATAAACAAAGGTATAGAGAAAAGGCTAAAGGAAGAGAAGGCGACAGAAAAACTAATGGCAGAAGTTAGTACACCTTTCTCACATACGGATTCAGCAAAAAGACCCCCACCTTATGAGAAGGAAGTAGAGCTTAGGGATGTTTATCCTCAGCTTCCAGTGATCATCCAGGAGGGTGATTATTGCATCAGAGATGAAGATGAACGAATAATAGATAGAGGACAAGCAGAAACGACCAGAAAGATGAATCCAAAACTCCAGAAGTAAGAAAAACCGAGATGTCTGGAAACTAAGAGAAGAATACAGTGAGGCCAAGGAAAAAGGCCACTAGTAAGGAGATGATGGAAGATGATATTTCGGGGACAGAACTTAGAATATAAGCTGTTGAAGAATCCTGATATGTCAACAACAAGAAAGAACAGGATCAAGAAACTCTCAGAAAACTCAATCAAATACAACTTACAACTGGTGGAGAAGAAGAAGGAGAAGAGAAACTTTGGTTATGAAGAATCAGAGTGAACCAAATCAACAATCACTGCTACAGCTTCAACTGAACAAGGTCAAATGCAATTGTACCAGCCACCATTGGGGGTACCAGTTGTTTCATATCCACAGACAGTTTCTGGACAGACACAGAATTGGAGAGGAAGAGGACGAGGCTTAGAAGGAGGAGGAAGATTTCAGCCACACTTCCAGCAACTTTCAGAAGAGTGTTATAATTGTGGACAGGTTGGTTACTTTACCTGTTAGTGCAATGCGCCAGGAGGAAACAACAGAGGAAATTTCTGAGGAAGAAAAAGGAGCAAGTGAAGATCACCTGTTCTCTAGGTGAACCCTTAAAGGATTCTAGAGTGCCTAGAGGATACGAAGGGGGGTGTCAGCTGATAGCACCGATTAGAGAAGAAGAGAAAATATCTAACAATTGAAGTAAAAACAAAGGACTAGGAGAGGTGAATAGTGGAAAAGCTTTTATCTGTGTTCAGCCTAAAGAGGTTAAACATCTCAGTATGTAAAATTAACTAATTAGGATAGGGATTTGAGGTAGTAAAACAGTTAATTACTCTTAAGGAACCAATTGAGCTCTTCTATAAAAATTCAAAGAGAAATTAAAATAGACATACTAATATTAGAACATATACCTATTGCATTGTTGGGAAGAGATGCATTGTGTAAATTGAACTGTACAATAAGATGTACACTAAACGGCTGTCTGGTAGAATATTTTAAAAGAGTAGGGTTTTTGGGAATCTATTAGACTGCCTATTAGACAATCTGTCTGAAAAATAAAGTTAAAAGGGGTGACTGTTATTCTTGGTTACATTCCTACACCAAGAGATTTCAGACTAGGCTAAAATGTGTTTAGTCGTTTGCCAAGTCTGTGTGTAAAGAAGTCAGAAGCAGGTGGGGGACTTCCCAATCACATATTCTAAAAATTGGTGGTAAAGGATTTTGTGAATAAATCAGTGGAAAAAGGTTTTTAAAGGTTAGGAGAAAAGATTAGATTAAAAAAGTTAGGAGAACTAGGGTTGAAGGAACTCTAAGACAGTAAGCTAAGTTTCAATGTTAGTTAGTAGTAAGAGAGAGAGAACAGTGGTGAAGGACATTTTAGAGTTTAGTGGGAAGATAGATATGGTAGGAGTTTAGATCTGTTAGGAGCAGATGCATTGAGAAAGTATGCGTTGCTGAATGATAAGAGAAGATTGAGGGTGATTGAGTATCTATACTTACAGTTCCCAGCAGGAAGATCAAGGTAATTGTAGGTGTATTTTTTATAATCAAAAGTTTGAAAGTCAGGGATTAGAGGTAGGACGGAGAGCTAAAAAAAAAAAAAAGTGACACTGGTGGTGATAGAGGGAAATACAAGTAAGGAGTTAAAAGTCTTAGGGAAAATAGATGAAGTAACAATAATGACATGAACACTTCAGTATATTAAAACAACAGTGAGAAGCAATTTAACTCTTTCAACATTGATAGTTATTAAAGCCATAAATATATCGCATTTGATTATAAGGGAACCAATAGCTCCAGCACCAATTTTAGGGGGAAAAAGACTGTTATTAGGGTTAGGATGGGGACGTTCCTCCCACATGGAGAGATAATTAGGGAGAAGAAGTATTGTTATCAGGACCAGATGTAGAAGCTGTTGCACCTAGTCAAAGGAGGTATAGTTTGTACAACGATATGAAGTGGAAGAGGGTTATGAGTGATTGTTCATTTATTTTGCGTAATGATAAGAGAAGATTAGGGAGAATATATGTGTACTTATCTAGTGCAACCATTAACATTTGTTCCGGTTAAGAATTATTGGTTAAAAGGCTATGTAATTCGTAAAGTGACGCTTATAATGGAAGAGTTGAAGTCTGTTGAAGCTTCCACAGTCACCAAAGGAGTTCAGGAGAAGTATATTACAGTAGCCACTCCAACAGTAAATAATACACAGAGGATATTGGTAGCTTTCCCACTAGAAGTAGTCAAGGGTGTAATACATCAACTAAATCAACTACTTTAATGGTAACTTTGGAAGGGATTAATGATGCGACGGCAATGACAAATGTAGGAAGTATGACACCGACACCGACAACAACTTTTCTGAAATTAAAGGGGATAGCAAGAGGGACTCAGGGGGTTTATGGTACGGATGGAGAGTGCTGTCAATGGTAGTAAGGATAGGGTTAAAATAGGAGAGCAGATAGTGGTAGAGAACAATATAGATTCATCTGAAATAGTGAAGGATACTATCATGGAGGTACAGGATGAGTTCTTTGATTTTAATGACAGACAAGGAGAGGTATCTGATCAGTACCGCTCGTTAGGGAAGAGAGAAACTAAATGGGAGGCATATGGGTTTGATTCTTCTGTTGTGAAAATTAAAGATGGATGGGCAGGTAGGAATCTTTGGGTCCAGCAGCTAGCTCATTCTGTAAGATCAGTGAGGAATCTTGAGGGTCCATGTCTGTTGAGAATTCCAGCACCAGAGACGTGGGGTTCCATTTTGGGAAGGTCGTTCGACCTCTATCAAGTATGTGACAGTCTTATGCTTTGTCATGGCTATTGTATCAGCAACAATCAGTAACAGATAAAATAATGTCGTTGTCAAAACATTTGTTTAAGCCTAGGTTTAGGTGTTATTGGGTTAAGTGAATTAACTTATGTGAATTTGTTAGATGGGAAGGAAAATCAGGTAACAGCGAACCCTGAAGCATTGGAGGTGAAACCAGTGAGGGCTAAAAGTTGTTTTTGTTCTAATAAAACATATGATGTAAGGGGGTATGTTTATGGGAATATCAGATTGTGAGGATTATATGATGACTTTGGGTAAGCATGACCTTAAGGGTAGTAATGAGAAATATAATGTTACTTTTTCTGTTCCAGTTAGTAAGAAGAGCAGGACTTTGATGGTGAAAGATTAACTTTTGCCTGACAATGTGACTATTGGGAATTTTAGAGATATTTGGAGGGTTTGTGGTGATAAAGCGTATATATTCTTACCCTATGGATGGATAGGATGTTGTTACATGTCAACGTTGAAGCTTCCATATGAGGTTTCTACCATTAAAAGAGGGGTAGCACCGGACACAGATAAATCTGAATCTAGGTTTGGAAGTAGGGTGAAAAGAGACATGGCGACATTTCATAGTCTGGGAAGCCTACCATTGGAGGATAAGTCTAGGAGAGAAGTGGGGACTGGGACTTTTTCCATGGTATGGGGTAACATTTTTGGCAGATCATATTGATAATATTACCTATACTTTGCAGGGGTTTGCGAATGAAACAATAAGAGGGTTTAACCTTCTGTCAAATACTCAAAGAAGTCACAGACTGACGCTGTTGAAACATGACATGGCTCTTGACTATATTTTAGCAAAACAAGGTGGCTTATGTTTGGCTATGAATCTGACGGGGGATAATTGTTATACTTTGATCCCAGATAGTTCCGATAATATCACGAGTGTTATAGATGCGTTGAAATATATAAGGGATGCGTTTGGTAGATCTGAAGGAGCTGGATGGTCAGCGAAGACTTGGTTGCAAGATCAGTTAGGCCCAGTGGGAGCAGTGATGGTTTACGATTTAATAGCAGTTTTGATAGCACTGTGTGTGATGTTTGTGATTTGTTACTGACCTTTGAGAAAGCTATGATATTGAGATAGGTTGGAGTTGTGATGCCTGGAGACAACACTCAGATGCCGTTGTTGACTGTTCCTGATCTGGATGATGGACAAGTGGGACTGGATGGATAAATATCCTTTTTGATTATTTGATCATTTTTCATATTTTTTTTCCAATATTAGTGTGATTTTAGTATGATTTTATGAATCAAAGGGGGGAATAGGATAATGTGATTCATACATCATTTATATATAATTTTTATATTCTTAGTTGATATTGATGTTTAATTTGAAAGTGTTGTTTTGCAAAAGATACTGTTTTGCAAAACAAGGTAAGTCAGTTGAAAAACAACAACAACACAGAGTTACATATGGGGTAAAACAAAACATAAAGTCAAAAATACAACAGAAAATATATATACAGTGTGTGCAAATGTAGCAAGTTATGGAGGTAAGGCAATAAATAGGCCATAGTGCAAAATAATTAAAATTAGTATTAACACTGGAATGATAGATGTGCAAGGGATTATGTGCAAATAGAGATACTGGGGTGCAAATTAGCAAACTAAATAACAATATGGGGATGAGGTAGTTGGGTACGAGGTAAAAACATGGCTATATACAGGGAGTACCAGTACCGAATCGATGTGCAGGGGAGTACGAGGTAATAACATGGCTATATACAGGGAGTACCAGTACTGAGTCGATGTGCAGGGGTACGAGGTAATAACATGGCTATATACATGGATTACCTGTAACTTTAAGCATTAGTTGTCAGAGCAGCTTACCGATCACTGCACCTGTACACAGCCCACCTCTAATGGGCTCCCTGTATATAGCCATGTTATATTCTACTTCCTGTATATAGCCATGTCATATTCTACTCCCTGTATATAGCCATGTTATATTCTACTTCCTGTATATAGCCATGTTATATTCTACTTCCTGTATATAGCCATGTTATATTCTACTTCCTGTATATAGCCATGTTATATTCTACTCCCTGTATATAGCCATGTTATATTCTACTTCCTGTATATAGCCATGTTATATTCTACTCCCTATATATAGCCATGTTATATTCTACTTCCTGTATATAGCCATGTTATATTCTACTCCCTGTATATAGCCATGTTATATTCTACTTCCTGTATATAGCCATGTTATATTCTACTCCCTGTATATAGCCATGTTATATTCTACTCCCTGTATATAGCCATGTTATATTCTACTCCCTGTATATAGCCATGTTATATTCTACTTCATGTATATAGCCATGTTATATTCTACTCCCTGTATATAGCCATGTTATATTCTACTTCCTGTATATAGCCATGTTATATTCTACTTCCTGTATATAGCCATGTTATATTCTACTTCCTGTATATAGCCATGTTATATTCTACTCCCTGTATATAGCCATGTTATATTCTACTTCCTGTATATAGCCATGTTATATTCTACTCCCTGTATATAGCCATGTTATATTCTACTTCCTGTATATAGCCATGTTATATTCTACTTCCTGTATATAGCCATGTTATATTCTACTTCCTGTATATAGCCATGTTATATTCTACTTCATGTATATAGCCATGTTATATTCTACTCCCTGTATATAGCCATGTTATATTCTACTTCCTGTATATAGCCATGTTATATTCTACTTCCTGTATATAGCCATGTTATATTATACTCCCCTGTATATAGCCATGTTATATTCTACTTCCTGTATATAGCCATGTTATATTCTACTCCCTGTATATAGCCATGTTATATTCTACTTCCTGTATATAGCCATGTCATTTGTACTATTTATTTGGTATTCATTTTTTACTGTGTATTTATTCCTCTTGTCACTATTTCTATTTTTCAACTTTTTCCCCCTACTAGCACTGACTTTCCTGATAGTTACTTAATTGAGAGAAATGTACTTATTATGTCTGTGATATGTGGTTGTCTCACCTACAGTGGCTTGCGAAAATATTCACCCCCCTTGACATTTTTCCTATTTTGTTGCCTTACGACCTGGAATTAAAATGGATTTTTTGGGGGGTTTGTATCATTTGATTTACATAACATGTGTAGTGTATTAAGATTATGACTATTCTAGAGGAACAAAGAGGGTATGTTTATCTTAGTTCAAATATAACCATTTGTAGGGTGACGCCCCAGGGGAGACAGGTGATTGGACAGCAGAGGGAGCAACCCATATTTTTGCATTCTTTATAAGTATGGGCTAGACAAAGAGGGGGTTAGAAACAGACAGATTATTTTGGGACACTGTTCCTCCAGACACTGCAGGTCTGTAAACTTATGCTGAAAGCTTGTGATATGAATAAAACTTGTGATCAAAGTTCAGTATAAGCGGACTCCTTTGTTTGACAGCAATGATTACCAGCATCGACGCGATATACTACAAATGGGGGCTCGTCCGGGATCTGTATGCATCGTTCTTTGTCCCATTCCTGAGTCGCGAGGTGACTACCGCTCAAGCCGGCTATAAGGTGAGATTTCACACAAAATTTGGGCATTAGTTGTTCCGCTGGCTTATGAGAGGGCATTGAAGGGTGTACCGTGTAAATTACTTGGGTTTGTGCTGATGTGGTGTTATTGCTGTCGACTAAGGGTCTGTCATAATTATTCTAAAATTTTAGAGCAATCGATGGTAGTAAAAGGCAGATATAAAAAAGGCAGATATAATACAAGGCAGATGTACAAGGCAGATATACGTATACAAAATTAGGGCATTGCATCTTGTAAAGACCCCAGAGGGGGGCCATCCAGGATGGGCCGAAAATCCTCTTGCGCGTTAGATGTGTATTAGGTGGGTTCTGAAAACTCGGGTTGATGGAATTTATTTGATTGTGGTTACGGCTCATCTTTTATCCGACGGGATGTCTGCTTGGGGTAATCTCTCTGTAGATATCCATTGAACTCACGGCATCATAAACGGTAGAGAATAAGACAAAGGAAAAGGGCAATGCAGGTTCTTGTTACATGTTGCACGCCACATGATAAATGCTAAATGCTAATGCTAAATGCTGATTGTGTTTCAAGCCACAGGTTAGATACATGCTAATGCTAATGCTAAATGCTAATATGTTGCATGCTACATGCTAACGTGTGACCTTAGAGGGCCATTGCGATGGAATAAAGCCTCTTAAATTATGTTTGTGTGTGTAGAATTCAGGGTTCTATGCGATTGTGAGCTCTGTTAAGTGTTATTGTTTGACTATAAGGGGTAAAAGAGAGGAGCTGTAGCAGAATGCTAACGTTCTGTTGTCTGGAAATCGTATCGTTAAATGTATTTGCGCATGCGTTTGATTTTACGACACTACACTACAAAACGGGGGAGTTTACGGCACGAGATTATGACACGTTTGTTTTACGGCACTAAACTACAACACGTTGTTTACTAAAACTACAACAAGGGGGGATTTTGGGTAAATGGGTCATACTTCTGTTGGACTGTGCTGCAGGGGGAGACAGAGAAACAGACGAAAGGGAACAAAGAGAAAAGATTTGAAAATGAATGGAATCTTCTAGTTGTTAAAGCGGCTGTTGGTTAAAGATGAAACTGGTTTTGTGACCTATTGAATTGATAAATGAGAGAGATATATGTTGACTAATTAAAATAAATAAAATAAAATGACGGATTAAAATAAAATAAAAATGTTATTGAGCTATCTATATTTATTCCTGAGTTGATTCTTAGAGCGAATGTGAACGAAGGAATATTGAATGCTGGAAATAACTCAGTGATTGCATAAACTACTAAAATCTTTTTCTGTGTCTCTGTTCTTTTGTCATATGAGATGAACGATAGGACGAGAGGAGAGAAAGAGGAAGAGATACAGGAAGTGCTGACGTATACATCACGGGAAAGGTGTGACGCGACAGAGGATCGAGTCATATCAGGCTGGTTCTGTTTACAAAATCTTCCCCTACAGGATATTTGATGCTATGACAATTTCACAGAGGCTTGGCAAATACTGATTCATTAAAAATTGCATTTTGGAGTTTCTGTGCATCACTTGGGTTGATTAGGGTTGTGTTGGAAATCAAGTACTGACATTATTCTGTAAAATTAAGATAATTAGGTGCTTATAGAGCAAGGGGGTTTATGGGTATTGTAGTGATTGTAGGGTTAGAGGGCTTTGTTTTTAGGATTGCTGTGAAGTTGACTACTTGCATTTACTTTCCGGATGGGTTGTGGTAAGATAGCCACTAATTGATACATTGGTAAGATAGGATATAGAAATAAAAATTGGTTTTAATTATTCATAATTTTAAATTGGTTTTTTAATTGATTTTTTATTTTAATTAAAAATATTTTTTGATAAAATTTTAATTGCATTTTTTTTATATTCATATTTTTATTGATTGATTTAAAAAAAAAAAAAAAAAAGGGGGAAGCCATAGGCTATATAGTCTAAAATAAAATAATTCACAATAAAGGAATATAAAAGGGGTTGTTACAATGGGGAGAAAGGACAGCAAGGCTATGAAGGTAATTACACCTGTTGATATAGTACAAAATAGTAATCCTTTAACTAAAGTAGTGCTAGGTTATCCAGCAAATGAAACAAAAGTTGCCCTTCATTCTCAAACAAAAACTGATAAAAGATTCCAGCCATAAGATAAACAGAGGTATAGAGAAAAGGCTAAAGGAAGAGAAGGCGACAGAAAAACTAATGGCAGAAGTTAGTACACCTTTCTCACATACGGATTCAGCAAAAACACCCCACCTTATGAGAAGGAAGTAGAGCTTAGGGATGTTTATCCTCAGCTTCCAGGGATCATCCAGGAGGGTGATTATTGCATCAGAGATGAAGATGAATGAATAATAGATAGAGGACAAGCAGAAACGACCAGAAAGATGAATCCAAAACTCCAGAAGTAAGAAAAACCGAGATGTCTGGAAACTAAGAGAAGAATACAGTGAGGCCAAGGAAAAAGGCCACTAGTAAGGAGATGATGGAAGATGATATTTCGGGGACAGAACTTAGAATATAAGCTGTTGAAGAATCCTGATATGTCAACAACAAGAAAGAACAGGATCAAGAAACTCTCAGAAAACTCAATCAAATACAACTTACAACTGGTGGAGAAGAAGAAGGAGAAGAGAAACTTTGGTTATGAAGAATCAGAGTGAACCAAATCAACAATCACTGCTACAGCTTCAACTGAACAAGGTCAAATGCAATTGTACCAGCCACCATTGGGGGTACCAGTTGTTTCATATCCACAGACAGTTTCTGGACAGACACAGAATTGGAGAGGAAGAGGACGAGGCTTAGAAGGAGGAGGAAGATTTCAGCCACACTTCCAGCAACTTTCAGAAGAGTGTTATAATTGTGGACAGGTTGGTTACTTTACCTGTTAGTGCAATGCGCCAGGAGGAAACAACAGAGGAAATTTCTGAGGAAGAAAAAGGAGCAAGTGAAGATCACCTGTTCTCTAGGTGAACCCTTAAAGGATTCTAGAGTGCCTAGAGGATACGAAGGGGGGTGTCAGCTGATAGCACCGATTAGAGAAGAAGAGAAAATATCTAACAATTGAAGTAAAAACAAAGGACTAGGAGAGGTGAATAGTGGAAAAGCTTTTATCTGTGTTCAGCCTAAAGAGGTTAAACATCTCAGTATGTAAAATTAACTAATTAGGATAGGGATTTGAGGTAGTAAAACAGTTAATTACTCTTAAGGAACCAATTGAGCTCTTCTATAAAAATTCAAAGAGAAATTAAAATAGACATACTAATATTAGAACATATACCTATTGCATTGTTGGGAAGAGATGCATTGTGTAAATTGAACTGTACAATAAGATGTACACTAAACGGCTGTCTGGTAGAATATTTTAAAAGAGTAGGGTTTTTGGGAATCTATTAGACTGCCTATTAGACAATCTGTCTGAAAAATAAAGTTAAAAGGGGTGACTGTTATTCTTGGTTACATTCCTACACCAAGAGATTTCAGACTAGGCTAAAATGTGTTTAGTCGTTTGCCAAGTCTGTGTGTAAAGAAGTCAGAAGCAGGTGGGGACTTCCCAATCACATATTCTAAAAATTGGTGGTAAAGGGATTTTGTGAATAAATCAGTGGAAAAGGTTTTTAAAGGTTAGGAGAAAAGATTAGATTAAAAAAGTTAGGAGAACTAGGGTTGAAGGAACTCTAAGACAGTAAGCTAAGTTTCAATGTTAGTTAGTAGTAAGAGAGAGAGAACAGTGGTGAAGGACATTTTAGAGTTTAGTGGGAAGATAGATATGGTAGGAGTTTAGATCTGTTAGGAGCAGATGCATTGAGAAAGTATGCGTTGCTGAATGATAAGAGAAGATTGAGGGTGATTGAGTATCTATACTTACAGTTCCCAGCAGGAAGATCAAGGTAATTGTAGGTGTATTTTTTATAATCAAAAGTTTGAAAGTCAGGGATTAGAGGTAGGACGGAGAGCTAAAAAAAAAAAAAAGTGACACTGGTGGTGATAGAGGGAAATACAAGTAAGGAGTTAAAAGTCTTAGGGAAAATAGATGAAGTAACAATAATGACATGAACACTTCAGTATATTAAAACAACAGTGAGAAGCAATTTAACTCTTTCAACATTGATAGTTATTAAAGCCATAAATATATCGCATTTGATTATAAGGGAACCAATAGCTCCAGCACCAATTTTAGGGGGAAAAAGACTGTTATTAGGGTTAGGATGGGGACGTTCCTCCCACATGGAGAGATAATTAGGGGAGAAGAAGTATTGTTATCAGGACCAGATGTAGAAGCTGTTGCACCTAGTCAAAGGAGGTATAGTTTGTACAACGATATGAAGTGGAAGAGGGTTATGAGTGATTGTTCATTTATTTTGCGTAATGATAAGAGAAGATTAGGGAGAATATATGTGTACTTATCTAGTGCAACCATTAACATTTGTTCCGGTTAAGAATTATTGGTTAAAAGGCTATGTAATTCGTAAAGTGACGCTTATAATGGAAGAGTTGAAGTCTGTTGAAGCTTCCACAGTCACCAAAGGAGTTCAGGAGAAGTATATTACAGTAGCCACTCCAACAGTAAATAATACACAGAGGATATTGGTAGCTTTCCCACTAGAAGTAGTCAAGGGTGTAATACATCAACTAAATCAACTACTTTAATGGTAACTTTGGAAGGGATTAATGATGCGACGGCAATGACAAATGTAGGAAGTATGACACCGACACCGACAACAACTTTTCTGAAATTAAAGGGGATAGCAAGAGGGACTCAGGGGTTTATGGTACGGATGGAGAGTGCTGTCAATGGTAGTAAGGATAGGGTTAAAATAGGAGAGCAGATAGTGGTAGAGAACAATATAGATTCATCTGAAATAGTGAAGGATACTATCATGGAGGTACAGGATGAGTTCTTTGATTTTAATGACAGACAAGGAGAGGTATCTGATCAGTACCGCTCGTTAGGGAAGAGAGAAACTAAATGGGAGGCATATGGGTTTGATTCTTCTGTTGTGAAAATTAAAGATGGATGGGCAGGTAGGAATCTTTGGGTCCAGCAGCTAGCTCATTCTGTAAGATCAGTGAGGAATCTTGAGGGTCCATGTCTGTTGAGAATTCCAGCACCAGAGACGTGGGGTTCCATTTTGGGAAGGTCGTTCGACCTCTATCAAGTATGTGACAGTCTTATGCTTTGTCATGGCTATTGTATCAGCAACAATCAGTAACAGATAAAATAATGTCGTTGTCAAAACATTTGTTTAAGCCTAGGTTTAGGTGTTATTGGGTTAAGTGAATTAACTTATGTGAATTTGTTAGATGGGAAGGAAAATCAGGTAACAGCGAACCCTGAAGCATTGGAGGTGAAACCAGTGAGGGCTAAAAGTTGTTTTTGTTCTAATAAAACATATGATGTAAGGGGTATGTTTATGGGAATATCAGATTGTGAGGATTATATGATGACTTTGGGTAAGCATGACCTTAAGGGTAGTAATGAGAAATATAATGTTACTTTTTCTGTTCCAGTTAGTAAGAAGAGCAGGACTTTGATGGTGAAAGATTAACTTTTGCCTGACAATGTGACTATTGGGAATTTTAGAGATATTTGGAGGGTTTGTGGTGATAAAGCGTATATATTCTTACCCTATGGATGGATAGGATGTTGTTACATGTCAACGTTGAAGCTTCCAATGAGGTTTCTACCATTAAAAGAGGGGTAGCACCGGACACAGATAAATCTGAATCTAGGTTTGGAAGTAGGGTGAAAAGAGACATGGCGACATTTCATAGTCTGGGGAAGCCTACCATTGGAGGATAAGTCTAGGAGAGAAGTGGGGACTGGGACTTTTTCCATGGTATGGGGTAACATTTTTGGCAGATCATATTGATAATATTACCTATACTTTGCAGGGGTTTGCGAATGAAACAATAAGAGGGTTTAACCTTCTGTCAAATACTCAAAGAAGTCACAGACTGACGCTGTTGAAACATGACATGGCTCTTGACTATATTTTAGCAAAACAAGGTGGCTTATGTTTGGCTATGAATCTGACGGGGGATAATTGTTATACTTTGATCCCAGATAGTTCCGATAATATCACGAGTGTTATAGATGCGTTGAAATATATAAGGGATGCGTTTGGTAGATCTGAAGGAGCTGGATGGTCAGCGAAGACTTGGTTGCAAGATCAGTTAGGCCCAGTGGGAGCAGTGATGGTTTACGATTTAATAGCAGTTTTGATAGCACTGTGTGTGATGTTTGTGATTTGTTACTGACCTTTGAGAAAGCTATGATATTGAGATAGGTTGGAGTTGTGATGCCTGGAGACAACACTCAGATGCCGTTGTTGACTGTTCCTGATCTGGATGATGGACAAGTGGGACTGGATGGATAAATATCCTTTTTGATTATTTGATCATTTTTCATATTTTTTTTCCAATATTAGTGTGATTTTAGTATGATTTTATGAATCAAAGGGGGAATAGGATAATGTGATTCATACATCATTTATATATAATTTTTATATTCTTAGTTGATATTGATGTTTAATTTGAAAGTGTTGTTTTGCAAAAGATACTGTTTTGCAAAACAAGGTAAGTCAGTTGAAAAACAACAACAACACAGAGTTACATATGGGGTAAAACAAAACATAAAGTCAAAAATACAACAGAAAATATATATACAGTGTGTGCAAATGTAGCAAGTTATGGAGGTAAGGCAATAAATAGGCCATAGTGCAAAATAATTAAAATTAGTATTAACACTGGAATGATAGATGTGCAAGGGATTATGTGCAAATAGAGATACTGGGGTGCAAATTAGCAAACTAAATAACAATATGGGGATGAGGTAGTTGGGTACGAGGTAAAAACATGGCTATATACAGGGAGTACCAGTACCGAATCGATGTGCAGGGGTACGAGGTAATAACATGGCTATATACAGGGAGTACCAGTACTGAGTCGATGTGCAGGGGTACGAGGTAATAACATGGCTATATACATGGATTACCTGTAACTTTAAGCATTAGTTGTCAGAGCAGCTTACCGATCACTGCACCTGTACACAGCCCACCTCTAATGGGCTCCCTGTATATAGCCATGTTATATTCTACTTCCTGTATATAGCCATGTCATATTCTACTCCCTGTATATAGCCATGTTATATTCTACTTCCTGTATATAGCCATGTTATATTCTACTTCCTGTATATAGCCATGTTATATTCTACTTCCTGTATATAGCCATGTTATATTCTACTCCCTGTATATAGCCATGTTATATTCTACTTCCTGTATATAGCCATGTTATATTCTACTCCCTATATATAGCCATGTTATATTCTACTTCCTGTATATAGCCATGTTATATTCTACTCCCTGTATATAGCCATGTTATATTCTACTTCCTGTATATAGCCATGTTATATTCTACTCCCTGTATATAGCCATGTTATATTCTACTCCCTGTATATAGCCATGTTATATTCTACTCCCTGTATATAGCCATGTTATATTCTACTTCATGTATATAGCCATGTTATATTCTACTCCCTGTATATAGCCATGTTATATTCTACTTCCTGTATATAGCCATGTTATATTCTACTTCCTGTATATAGCCATGTTATATTCTACTTCCTGTATATAGCCATGTTATATTCTACTCCCTGTATATAGCCATGTTATATTCTACTTCCTGTATATAGCCATGTTATATTCTACTCCCTGTATATAGCCATGTTATATTCTACTTCCTGTATATAGCCATGTTATATTCTACTTCCTGTATATAGCCATGTTATATTCTACTTCCTGTATATAGCCATGTTATATTCTACTTCATGTATATAGCCATGTTATATTCTACTCCCTGTATATAGCCATGTTATATTCTACTTCCTGTATATAGCCATGTTATATTCTACTTCCTGTATATAGCCATGTTATATTATACTCCCTGTATATAGCCATGTTATATTCTACTTCCTGTATATAGCCATGTTATATTCTACTCCCTGTATATAGCCATGTTATATTCTACTTCCTGTATATAGCCATGTCATTTGTACTATTTATTTGGTATTCATTTTTTACTGTGTATTTATTCCTCTTGTCACTATTTCTATTTTTCAACTTTTTCCCCCTACTAGCACTGACTTTCCTGATAGTTACTTAATTGAGAGAAATGTACTTATTATGTCTGTGATATGTGGTTGTCTCACCTACAGTGGCTTGCGAAAATATTCACCCCCCTTGACATTTTTCCTATTTTGTTGCCTTACGACCTGGAATTAAAATGGATTTTTTGGGGGTTTGTATCATTTGATTTACATAACATGTGTAGTGTATTAAGATTATGACTATTCTAGAGGAACAAAGAGGGTATGTTTATCTTAGTTCAAATATAACCATTTGTAGGGTGACGCCCCAGGGGAGACAGGTGATTGGACAGCAGAGGGAGCAACCCATATTTTTGCATTCTTTATAAGTATGGGCTAGACAAAGAGGGGGTTAGAAACAGACAGATTATTTTGGGACACTGTTCCTCCAGACACTGCAGGTCTGTAAACTTATGCTGAAAGCTTGTGATATGAATAAAACTTGTGATCAAAGTTCAGTATAAGCGGACTCCTTTGTTTGACAGCAATGATTACCAGCATCGACGCGATATACTACAAATGGGGGCTCGTCCGGGATCTGTATGCATCGTTCTTTGTCCCATTCCTGAGTCGCGAGGTGACTACCGCTCAAGCCGGCTATAAGGTGAGATTTCACACAAAATTTGGGCATTAGTTGTTCCCGCTGGCTTATGAGAGGGCATTGAAGGGTGTACCGTGTAAATTACTTGGGTTTGTGCTGATGTGGTGTTATTGCTGTCGACTAAGGGTCTGTCATAATTATTCTAAAATTTTAGAGCAATCGATGGTAGTAAAAGGCAGATATAAAAAGGCAGATATAATACAAGGCAGATGTACAAGGCAGATATACGTATACAAAATTAGGGCATTGCATCTTGTAAAGACCCCAGAGGGGGGCCATCCAGGATGGGCCGAAAATCCTCTTGCGCGTTAGATGTGTATTAGGTGGGTTCTGAAAACTTCGGGTTGATGGAATTTATTTGATTGTGGTTACGGCTCATCTTTTATCCGACGGGATGTCTGCTTGGGGTAATCTCTCTGTAGATATCCATTGAACTCACGGCATCATAAACGGTAGAGAATAAGACAAAGGAAAAGGGCAATGCAGGTTCTTGTTACATGTTGCACGCCACATGATAAATGCTAAATGCTAATGCTAAATGCTGATTGTGTTTCAAGCCACAGGTTAGATACATGCTAATGCTAATGCTAAATGCTAATATGTTGCATGCTACATGCTAACGTGTGACCTTAGAGGGCCATTGCGATGGAATAAAGCCTCTTAAATTATGTTTGTGTGTGTAGAATTCAGGGTTCTATGCGATTGTGAGCTCTGTTAAGTGTTATTGTTTGACTATAAGGGGTAAAAGAGAGGAGCTGTAGCAGAATGCTAACGTTCTGTTGTCTGGAAATCGTATCGTTAAATGTATTTGCGCATGCGTTTGATTTTACGACACTACACTACAAAACGGGGGAGTTTACGGCACGAGATTATGACACGTTTGTTTTACGGCACTAAACTACAACACGTTGTTTACTAAAACTACAACAAGGGGGATTTTGGGTAAATGGGTCATACTTCTGTTGGACTGTGCTGCAGGGGGAGACAGAGAAACAGACGAAAGGGAACAAAGAGAAAAGATTTGAAAATGAATGGAATCTTCTAGTTGTTAAAGCGGCTGTTGGTTAAAGATGAAACTGGTTTTGTGACCTATTGAATTGATAAATGAGAGAGATATATGTTGACTAATTAAAATAAATAAAATAAAATGACGGATTAAAATAAAATAAAAATGTTATTGAGCTATCTATATTTATTCCTGAGTTGATTCTTAGAGCGAATGTGAACGAAGGAATATTGAATGCTGAAATAACTCAGTGATTGCATAAACTACTAAAATCTTTTTCTGTGTCTCTGTTCTTTTGTCATATGAGATGAACGATAGGACGAGAGGAGAGAAAGAGGAAGAGATACAGGAAGTGCTGACGTATACATCACGGGAAAGGTGTGACGCGACAGAGGATCGAGTCATATCAGGCTGGTTCTGTTTACAAAATCTTCCCCTACAGGATATTTGATGCTATGACAATTTCACAGAGGCTTGGCAAATACTGATTCATTAAAAATTGCATTTTGGAGTTTCTGTGCATCACTTGGGTTGATTAGGGTTGTGTTGGAAATCAAGTACTGACATTATTCTGTAAAATTAAGATAATTAGGTGCTTATAGAGCAAGGGGGTTTATGGGTATTGTAGTGATTGTAGGGTTAGAGGGCTTTGTTTTTAGGATTGCTGTGAAGTTGACTACTTGCATTTACTTTCCTGATGGGTTGTGGTAAGATAGCCACTAATTGATCAATTGGTAAGATAGGATATAGAAATAAAAAATTGGTTTTAATTATTCATAATTTTTAATTGGTTTTTTAATTGATTTTTTATTTTAATTAAAAATATTTTTTGATAAAAATTTTAATTGCATTTTTTTAATATTCATATTTTTGTTGATTGATTTAAAAAAAAAAAAAAAAGGGGGAAGCCATAGGCTATATAGTCTAAAATAAAATAATTCACAATAAAGGAATATAAAAGGGTTGTTACAATGGGGAGAAAGGACAGCAAGGCTATGAAGGTAATTACACCTGTTGATATAGTACAAAATAGTAATCCTTTAACTAAAGTAGTGCTAGGTTATCCGGCAAATGAAACAAAAGTTGCCCTTCATTCTCAAACAAAAACTGATAAAAGATTCCAGCGATAAGATAAACAAAGGTATAGAGAAAAGGCTAAAGGAAGAGAAGGCGACAGAAAAACTAATGGCAGAAGTTAGTACACCTTTTCACATACGGATTCAGCAAAAAGACCCCCACCTTATGAGAAGGAAGTAGAGCTTAGGGATGTTTATCCTCAGCTTCCAGTGATCATCCAGGAGGGTGATTATTGCATCAGAGATGAAGATGAACGAATAATAGATAGAGGACAAGCAGAAACGACCAGAAAGATGAATCCAAAACTCCAGAAGTAAGAAAAACCGAGATGTCTGGAAACTAAGAGAAGAATACAGTGAGGCCAAGGAAAAAGGCCACTAGTAAGGAGATGATGGAAGATGATATTTCGGGGACAGAACTTAGAATATAAGCTGTTGAAGAATCCTGATATGTCAACAACAAGAAAGAACAGGATCAAGAAACTCTCAGAAAACTCAATCAAATACAACTTACAACTGGTGGAGAAGAAGAAGGAGAAGAGAAACTTTGGTTATGAAGAATCAGAGTGAACCAAATCAACAATCACTGCTACAGCTTCAACTGAACAAGGTCAAATGCAATTGTACCAGCCACCATTGGGGGTACCAGTTGTTTCATATCCACAGACAGTTTCTGGACAGACACAGAATTGGAGAGGAAGAGGACGAGGCTTAGAAGGAGGAGGAAGATTTCAGCCACACTTCCAGCAACTTTCAGAAGAGTGTTATAATTGTGGACAGGTTGGTTACTTTACCTGTTAGTGCAATGCGCCAGGAGGAAACAACAGAGGAAATTTCTGAGGAAGAAAAAGGAGCAAGTGAAGATCACCTGTTCTCTAGGTGAACCCTTAAAGGATTCTAGAGTGCCTAGAGGATACGAAGGGGGGTGTCAGCTGATAGCACCGATTAGAGAAGAAGAGAAAATATCTAACAATTGAAGTAAAAACAAAGGACTAGGAGAGGTGAATAGTGGAAAAGCTTTTATCTGTGTTCAGCCTAAAGAGGTTAAACATCTCAGTATGTAAAATTAACTAATTAGGATAGGGATTTGAGGTAGTAAAACAGTTAATTACTCTTAAGGAACCAATTGAGCTCTTCTATAAAAATTCAAAGAGAAATTAAAATAGACATACTAATATTAGAACATATACCTATTGCATTGTTGGGAAGAGATGCATTGTGTAAATTGAACTGTACAATAAGATGTACACTAAACGGCTGTCTGGTAGAATATTTTAAAAGAGTAGGGTTTTTGGGAATCTATTAGACTGCCTATTAGACAATCTGTCTGAAAAATAAAGTTAAAAGGGGTGACTGTTATTCTTGGTTACATTCCTACACCAAGAGATTTCAGACTAGGCTAAAATGTGTTTAGTCGTTTGCCAAGTCTGTGTGTAAAGAAGTCAGAAGCAGGTGGGGACTTCCCAATCACATATTCTAAAAAATTGGTGGTAAAGGGATTTTGTGAATAAATCAGTGGAAAAGGTTTTTAAAGGTTAGGAGAAAAGATTAGATTAAAAAGTTAGGAGAACTAGGGTTGAAGGAACTCTAAGACAGTAAGCTAAGTTTCAATGTTAGTTAGTAGTAAGAGAGAGAGAACAGTGGTGAAGGACATTTTAGAGTTTAGTGGGAAGATAGATATGGTAGGAGTTTAGATCTGTTAGGAGCAGATGCATTGAGAAAGTATGCGTTGCTGAATGATAAGAGAAGATTGAGGGTGATTGAGTATCTATACTTACAGTTCCCAGCAGGAAGATCAAGGTAATTGTAGGTGTATTTTTTATAATCAAAAGTTTGAAAGTCAGGGATTAGAGGTAGGACGGAGAGCTAAAAAAAAAAAAGTGACACTAGTGGTGATAGAGGGAAATACAAGTAAGGAGTTAAAAGTCTTAGGGAAAATAGATGAAGTAACAATAATGACATGAACACTTCAGTATATTAAAACAACAGTGAGAAGCAATTTAACTCTTTCAACATTGATAGTTATTAAAGCCATAAATATATCGCATTTGATTATAAGGGAACCAATAGCTCCAGCACCAATTTTAGGGGGAAAAAGACTGTTATTAGGGTTAGGATGGGGACGTTCCTCCCACATGGAGAGATAATTAGGGAGAAGAAGTATTGTTATCAGGACCAGATGTAGAAGCTGTTGCACCTAGTCAAAGGAGGTATAGTTTGTACAACGATATGAAGTGGAAGAGGGTTATGAGTGATTGTTCATTTATTTTGCGTAATGATAAGAGAAGATTAGGAGAATATATGTGTACTTATCTAGTGCAACCATTAACATTTGTTCCGGTTAAGAATTATTGGTTAAAAGGCTATGTAATTCGTAAAGTGACGCTTATAATGGAAGAGTTGAAGTCTGTTGAAGCTTCCACAGTCACCAAAGGAGTTCAGGAGAAGTATATTACAGTAGCCACTCCAACAGTAAATAATACACAGAGGATATTGGTAGCTTTCCCACTAGAAGTAGTCAAGGGTGTAATACATCAACTAAATCAACTACTTTAATGGTAACTTTGGAAGGGATTAATGATGCGACGGCAATGACAAATGTAGGAAGTATGACACCGACACCGACAACAACTTTTCTGAAATTAAAGGGGATAGCAAGAGGGACTCAGGGGTTTATGGTACGGATGGAGAGTGCTGTCAATGGTAGTAAGGATAGGGTTAAAATAGGAGAGCAGATAGTGGTAGAGAACAATATAGATTCATCTGAAATAGTGAAGGATACTATCATGGAGGTACAGGATGAGTTCTTTGATTTTAATGACAGACAAGGAGAGGTATCTGATCAGTACCGCTCGTTAGGGAAGAGAGAAACTAAATGGGAGGCATATGGGTTTGATTCTTCTGTTGTGAAAATTAAAGATGGATGGGCAGGTAGGAATCTTTGGGTCCAGCAGCTAGCTCATTCTGTAAGATCAGTGAGGAATCTTGAGGGTCCATGTCTGTTGAGAATTCCAGCACCAGAGACGTGGGGTTCCATTTTGGGAAGGTCGTTCGACCTCTATCAAGTATGTGTCAGTCTTATGCTTTGTCATGGCTATTGTATCAGCAACAATCAGTAACAGATAAAATAATGTCGTTGTCAAAACATTTGTTTAAGCCTAGGTTTAGGTGTTATTGGGTTAAGTGAATTAACTTATGTGAATTTGTTAGATGGGAAGGAAAATCAGGTAACAGCGAACCCTGAAGCATTGGAGGTGAAACCAGTGAGGGCTAAAAGTTGTTTTTGTTCTAATAAAACATATGATGTAAGGGGTATGTTTATGGGAATATCAGATTGTGAGGATTATATGATGACTTTGGGTAAGCATGACCTTAAGGGTAGTAATGAGAAATATAATGTTACTTTTTCTGTTCCAGTTAGTAAGAAGAGCAGGACTTTGATGGTGAAAGATTAACTTTTGCCTGACAATGTGACTATTGGGAATTTTAGAGATATTTGGAGGGTTTGTGGTGATAAAGCGTATATATTCTTACCCTATGGATGGATAGGATGTTGTTACATGTCAACGTTGAAGCTTCCATATGAGGTTTCTACCATTAAAAGAGGGGTAGCACCGGACACAGATAAATCTGAATCTAGGTTTGGAAGTAGGGTGAAAAGAGACATGGCGACATTTCATAGTCTGGGAAGCCTACCATTGGAGGATAAGTCTAGGAGAGAAGTGGGGACTGGGACTTTTTCCATGGTATGGGGTAACATTTTTGGCAGATCATATTGATAATATTACCTATACTTTGCAGGGGTTTGCGAATGAAACAATAAGAGGGTTTAACCTTCTGTCAAATACTCAAAGAAGTCACAGACTGACGCTGTTGAAACATGACATGGCTCTTGACTATATTTTAGCAAAACAAGGTGGCTTATGTTTGGCTATGAATCTGACGGGGGATAATTGTTATACTTTGATCCCAGATAGTTCCGATAATATCACGAGTGTTATAGATGCGTTGAAATATATAAGGGATGCGTTTGGTAGATCTGAAGGAGCTGGATGGTCAGCGAAGACTTGGTTGCAAGATCAGTTAGGCCCAGTGGGAGCAGTGATGGTTTACGATTTAATAGCAGTTTTGATAGCACTGTGTGTGATGTTTGTGATTTGTTACTGACCTTTGAGAAAGCTATGATATTGAGATAGGTTGGAGTTGTGATGCCTGGAGACAACACTCAGATGCCGTTGTTGACTGTTCCTGATCTGGATGATGGACAAGTGGGACTGGATGGATAAATATCCTTTTTGATTATTTGATCATTTTTCATATTTTTTTTCCAATATTAGTGTGATTTTAGTATGATTTTATGAATCAAAGGGGGAATAGGATAATGTGATTCATACATCATTTATATATAATTTTTATATTCTTAGTTGATATTGATGTTTAATTTGAAAGTGTTGTTTTGCAAAAGATACTGTTTGGTCTTTTCTTTTCTTCCAGAAGCATTTGGGGGAAAATGTAGAGATTGAAATACTCAAACAAGGACAATATGAAGGGACAATATGAAAGGACAATGACTGGAGGAGATGGAACAAGGAAGGTGTGGAAAGATTCCGATTCCATCATCAACAATGCATTGGAAGAGGAGACTACGGAGGAGATGAAGTGTAGTGGACTACATTCCAGTGTCTGCAATGAAATATAGACATATTTGCATGTGTAATACATAATTTGTGTCATTTTCTTAGGTATTAATTTTTGTAGAATGATATTTGATGTTATTGGATACATGTGGGGATCTTAGATGTTTTTGTTTATTTCGTGAATGCTTAGGGACAGGGAGTCTAGGCAGGGATAGAGGTCCACGGTAGGGTCCGATGGGTCGACCAGCCTTGGTGTGGATATTTTTTGGATAGTATTTTGTTTGCTGGGGCTTTCATGTGTATTTAATTGCAGCATAGTTTCAAATGCATTGATAAAGATTTATGAATTCATCGGGAGTACCTAGGTGGTTGCCGGGGGCAGAGGGACCGTGAGAGAATTTTACTGTCTTGATTGATGGATGGATATCTGGAAAGATGGCTGCCAGACAGTTTTTCGCTCTCACACTTCATAAAGATTTGTTCATATTTCATAGTAATGTATTCACACTTCATAAAGATTTGTTCATATTTCATAGAAAGGTATTTACACTCTAGAGGGAAATGTTTTTGGTTTAATGTTAAAGATACTCAATAAGATAAATTGTTACTTGTCATAATCCTGTTCTTTTTGTTTTCGAGACTTTTAGTTCGTCTCGAAGGGGGGAATGTAGTGTATTAAGATTATGACTATTCTAGAGGAACAAAGAGGGGATGTTTATCTTAGTTCAAATATAACCATTTGTAGGGTGACGCCCCAGGGGAGACAGGTGATTGGACAGCAGAGGGAGCAACCCATATTTTTGCATTCTTTATAAGTATGGGCTAGACAAAGAGGGGGTTAGAAACAGACAGATTATTTTGGGACACTGTTCCTCCAGACACTGCAGGTCTGTAAACTTATGCTGAAAGCTTGTGATATGAATAAAACTTGTGATCAAAGTTCAGTATAAGCGGACTCCTTTGTTTGACAGCAATGATTACCAGCATCGACGCGATATACTACACATGGGGGCTCGTCCGGGATCTGTATGCATCGTTCTTTGTCCCATTCCTGAGTCGCGAGGTTTGAAGATGCAAAATATTTGTTATTGTGAAGCAAACAAGAAATAACACAAATAAAACAGAAAACGTACGCGTGCATAACTATTCAACTATTCATCCACCCCAGTCTCAAATCTCTGGAAGACCGAAACAGGTTTCCCTCAATAAATTCCCTGAATTTAGCGCCATCCATCATTCCTTCAATTCTGACCAGTTTCCCAGTCCCTGCCGATGAAAAACATCCCCACAGCATGATGCTGCCACCACCATGATTCACTGTGGGGATGGTGTTCTCGGGGTGATGAGAGGTGTTGGGTTTGCGCCAGACATAGCATTTTCCTTGATGGCCAAAAAGCTCAATTTTAGTCTCATCTGACCAGAGTACCTTCTTCCATATGTTTGGGGAGTCTCCCACATGCCTTTTGGCGAACACCAAACGTGTTTGCTTATTTATTTCTTTAAGCAATGGCTTTTTTCTGGCCACTCTTCTGTAAAGCCCAGCTCTGTGGAGTGTACGGCTTAAAGTGGTCCTATGGACAGATACTCCAATCTCCGCTGTGGAGCTTTGCAGCTCCTTCAGGGTTATCTTTGGTCTCTTTGTTGCCTCTCTGATTAATGTCCTCCTTGCCTGGTCCGTGAGTTTTGGTTGGCGGCCCTCTCTTGGCAGGTTTGTTGTGGTGCCATATTCTTTGCATTTTTTAATAATGGATTTAATGGTGTGCCGTGGGATGTTCAAAGTTTCTGATATTATTTTATAACCCAACCCTGATCTGTACTTCTCCACAACTTTGTCCCTGACCTGTTTGGAGAGCTCCTTGGTCTTCATGGTGCCACTTGCTTGGTGGTGCCCCTTGCTTAGTGGTGTTGCAGACTCTGGGGCCTTTCAGAACAGGTGTATATGTACTGAGATCATGTGAGAGATCATGTGACACTTAGATTGCACACAGGTGGACTTTATTTAACTAATTATGTGACTTCTGAAGGTAATTGGTTGCACCAGAACTTACTTAGGGGCTTCATAGCAAAGGGGGTGAATACATATGCATGCACCACTTTTCCATTATTAATTTTTTAGAATTTTTGAAACAAGTTATTTTTTTCATTTCACTTCACCAATTTGGACTATTTTGTGTATGTCCATCACATGAAATCCAAATAAAAATCAATTTAAATTACAGGTTGTAATGCAACAAAATAGGAAAAACGCCAATGGGCATGAATACTTTTGCAAGGCACTGTACCCACACAATCAAGAGTCTACACACACACACACACACACACACACACACACAAACAGTCGGACAGCCTGACAAAGGAACTTGAGCTTGCTCTAGGGGTCAGAGGGTATAGGTCGTGACCTTTGGGCGTCAACCTACTATATACGGAGACTTCTCTGGATAGAGAGGGACATAATAGTTCAAACACAGGAACTCTGACAACCCACAACACACACACACACGTACACACGCACACACACACAAAATATGTCAACAAACACACCGACACAGATCTTTGAACTACTAGGCTTTACTTACTGAATGTCATTCTGTGGGACAAGCTCACCTCTAATGTTTTGAAAGCATCGTCTGGGCAGTTCAGAAAATGATGATCTCTCTGTGTTGTGTCCTATCACCGTTATCTCTGCCAGCAGCCAGCCCTGACATGTCCATCTGACACCTGTTGACTGTGATGCAGGGAACAATGGTGGTGCTGTTGACATTACAATCAGCAAGGCCTTGGGCTGATGGGGTCTGGGAGGGGGGAGAGAGTATAACTCAACAACATGCTGTTAAGTTTCCATCCATCTGAACATACACACACACACACACACAGCCTCACACACACTTCCCTACACATGCTTGAACATTAACACAAGCACTTTCCCTTTCTCCCTTTTTCCTGTGGTCACAGTCACAGTCACACAGTCACAGTCACAGTCACACAGACGCAGTCACAGTCACACAGTCACAGTCACACAGACGCAGACACAGTCACAGTCACACAGACAAAGTCACAGTCACACAGTCACACAGTCACAGTCACACAGTCACAGTCACACAGTCACACAGTCACACTCACACAGTCACACATACACAGACACAGACACACAGTCACAGTCACACAGACACAGTCACAGTCACACAGACACAGTCACACAATCACAGACACACAGTCACACTCACACAGTCCCAGTCACACAGTCACAGTCACACAGAGACTGACACAGTCACACAATCACAGACACACAGTCACACTCACACAGTCCCAGTCCCACAGACACACATACACAGTCACACAGACACAGACACCCAGATACAGACACAGTCACACAGTCACTCTCTGGGTCAAGGCACAGACACACAGACACAGTCACAGTCACAGTCACAAAGTCACAGTCACACAGACACAGTCACACAGACACATGTCCCGATGACTAATTAGTTCTGGTTGTGACTAATTAGTTCTGGTTGTGACTGGCTCTTCCTTTCAGCAGATAGTGGTGCATCCTGTCCACAGCACACACACACACACACACGGCCGGAGGCCAGGGAACAGAGCAGCACTGCATATAATCACAGGCTGCAGACATGACAGTGTACACAGTGGATGTATCCCAAATGGTACCCTATTCCCTTTGTAGTGCACTACTTTAGACCTGGACCCATAGGGGATAGGGTGCCATTTGGGATGCAGCCTTGGTGTAGTACTGACTCTTTATTTACGTGTCTGTTCTGTCTGTCTGTCTGTCTGTCTGTTCTGTCATCTCAATTACACTGAACTCCTGTCTGTCTGCCTGCCTGCCTGCCTGCCTGCCTGCCTGCCTGCCTGCCTGCCTGCCTGCCTGCCTGCCTGCCTGCCTGCCTGCCTGTCTGTCTGTCTCTCTCTCTCTCTCTCTCTCTCTCTCTCTCTCTCTGTCTGTCTGTCTGTCTGTCTGTCTGTCTGTCTGTCTGTCTGTCTGTCTGATCTGTCATCTCAATTACACTGAACTCCTGTCTGTCTGCCTGTCTGTCTGTCTGTCTCTCTGGGTCAAGAAGACACACATGGCCTAGTTAGGCTGAGAAGACTCCTGAAACTTGAGTCATATCACTGTCACACTCACACAAACACAGTGTGAGGAGGCAGCGGCAGGTGAGACAGGCTCTGCCAGTGCTGTCCTTTTGAAGAGTCACTCCCTCCCCCAAACAAACACACACACACACAACCCAAGGGAGTGTCCTTGTCGTCGAGGATTCCATAGCTGAGAGAGGAGTAATGTACACTGTTCTGTCTCCATGGTTACAATGTAGCCACCCCATCATTGGCAAACTACACCCCTCCTCCTCAGAACCATGGTCAACACTGTAACACTTTATCATAACATACACTACTTCTGATAATGGTCAACTGGTCCAACATGTGTCAACGTATTACAGCCTGACCTGTAACCTGTAACCAACATGTGTCAATGTGACTTGTAATAACAATGTCATAGTTTCGCTTTGGAACACTGCTTTGACTGCTCTCTCAAACACTTACTTGATCATTAACTTAGCTACTCATGTTCTTTAAATGATAGTTGCATTTTCATCTGAGCAAATGGCAATATGTTGATAACATAGTAGCAATGTCCAGGCTTTAAAAGGTGCGGTATAGGGCGGCAGGTAGCTTAGTGGTTAAGAGTGTTGTGCCAGTAACCGAAAGGTCGCTGGTTCTAATCCCCGAGCCGACTAGGTGAAAAATCTGTCAATGTGCCCTTGAGCAAGGCACTTAACCCTAATTGCTCCTGTAAATCGCTCTGGATAAGAGCGTCTGCTAAATGACGTAAATGTATCCACCTGTAAAAATAAAAGCAGCCCCGCCCACGGGTTCATAGGTGACAGGTATGCAGCACCTACAGGGAGGAATCCACAGTCCACCCCCCTCCTTTACTACAGCTCGGTTTTGCCTGCGCTGACTGCTGGAAGGAATTAGCGCTAGTGGGCGTCGCCGAATCTCATTATTTGACATTTCCATTTGTGTGTGGAGCGTACTGGAACATACCTACCTGTCTGAGGAGGAGAGAGAACGTACCAGAGAACTCAGAAAGAAGCCTTGCCTCTCGCTACGGGATATATTCACAGAGAGAAGCAGAAGAAGAAGAGACAGGTGTTTTACGGGAGAAGAATCCGAGTCGTCCCGCTGTCAAAATGTTCAAGAAAAAACCTTCGAAGAATAGCGTGACCATCACGCCAACGAAAAAGTGAGTAGTTGTTTCTATGTTGAAAGTTATCTTGGTGGTTATAGATAGCGATTTGAAACTTTAATCACTGTGCAAGTTTATTTTAATGTCGCATTAGGAAAGATAAAGTCAAGTTGGAAGTTTGACAAGTTGATAAATGACACTCCTGCTGTCAGAATGTTTCAGGATTCTATTTATGATCGTTTATGATAACGCGTATATTATAACTTGACGACGATCCTGGGACATTGTAGCGCTATGTCATAGAATAAATTAAGCCACGTTGCATGCGGGTTAAGTCATATTCCAAAGTTTATACAACTCTGGAAAATTGCTTTTAATTATATTGTTTGTTTAGCCTTAGCTTATGTATTGAATGTCCTTTTAACTTGACTCGAGGGTGTGGCTGCATGCTAACGGCAGTAACTGGTTTGATAACTTTTGCTTTCGGGGTAGAGTGGGAGAAGAGATGTTGATGGACTTCAACCCAGCCCTGTTAAACTACTTTTCACTTCAAGAAAGTATTGACCTCAACTTTGCCAAAATATAGTAAAATATTAGGCTACTGTATCTGCAAAAATATTTTTCATTGAATCCAATCATATGTCTTTGTTCTTATGAACAATATACATATCTTCTTATATAATAATATAGTGAGGTGTTTAACCATGCACTCCTACCTGTAAATAGTGTATGTGATTGGTGACAAGCTGCCCCCCAAAAATCCCAAAATCCTTATCCACAATATCTCAATTTTCAGCTGTCACTTTTCACTATCAGTTCAGGATATTGCTATGGGATCTTCTCTGGTGCGGTAAGTGTGAATGCATCCCAAATGGCACACTACACCCCTATGGGCCCTGGTCAAAAGTAGTGCCCTATATAGGGAATAGGTTTCCATTTGGGACATCGCCAGTGTCTCTGAACAGAGAGAGCACAGAGCATGCAGGTTGTCACTCATCAAGTGAGAGTAGGAGAGGGGGAGGGGAGGGAGAGGGGGATGGGGAGGAGGGAGAGGGGGATGAGGGGATTAGGATGGGGGGGGTAGAGTCAGGGCCACCTAGTAATAACAACACTCCTTCGCCTTGGAACATGAGAGGTTAGCTAGCTAATCTGTTTCCAATGGTTATCTATGTAAATGTATGGCTCTGGGACAGTGTGCATCCCAAATGGCACCCTATTCCCTAATTAGTGCACTACTTTTGACCAGAGCCCTTTTGGGAATAGGGTGCCATTGGGGACAAAGCCTTAATGGACGGCTCATCTCTGACATCAGGAAGGAAGGGAATGTATCTTGTCACATATCGAAGGAAAGGCATAGCTAGCTTTAAAACTGTTTCTAGTTAGTGGATGGAGCTTTTATGTTTCAACATATGAGTCAGACACCATGTTGGAATAATGAAAACCGCTGTGTGCGTTCCATGGTTTTCCCAAAATACCGGTTGGAGGATTTCCGGAATCAGGAGGAAATCCGGAGTCCTCCAACCAGGATTTCTGGAAAACCAGGGAATTTATTACTTACCCGAATTTTGCAACCCTATTTATGTGTCCCATGCTGCATTGAGGGATGATTTATGTTGGATGTTAAGAGTGATTTATTAGCTGTGGGTCACCAACTGTCTCAGCCTAAGCAACTCTCTTTTTTGAGTGCGGACCCTCTAGACTGCATCAGTGGTTTGATGTTGGTCAACACATCACAACTTCTGGGGGCAGTGGTGTTTTTTTTTTTTGTCATTTAGCAGACACTCTTATCCAGAGCGACTTACAGGAGCAATTAGGGTTAAGCGCCTTGCTTAAGGGCACATCGACTGATTTTTCACCTAGTCGGCTCAGGGATTAGAACCAACGACCTTTCGGTTACTGGCACAACGCTCTTACCCGCTAAGCTACTTCTGGGTTTCAAGACCCTTTGAAATAATGACTTATTACTCATGCATTATTTATTGTTAGTGGGAGTCAGTCAGAGTTATTGGTGATTCAATAAGTCTTGATTGGAGTCAGAATGGAATAGGAGAATGACTCAGCCTAGGTGGGAGTAAGATAAGAGTTATTGATTGAATAGAGGTGCAGCAAGTCTACATCACTCCCCTACGGTAGAAATACTATGGTAGAAATGCTGTGGTAGAAATGCTGTGGTAGAAATGCTGTGGTAGAAATACTATGGTAGAAATACTATGGTAGAAATACTATGGTAGAAATGGTAGAATACTATCAGCGTCATGTGACGACCGTATGTTCTGTCTTATGTAACAAGTTATAACTCAGCATCTCTTCCGCTTTTACCCGACGCTGGTAGAGAGATGGGAGGTACAATGGAATCTTAGCGATGCGACAGCAGCCCCACCCTCACCATTGTGTACTGTTGCGTTGCTTTTATAGGTTTTGGTTTGTTCTGGTTGGTGCAGGTGTGGTTCTGGTTGGTGTGGTTCTGGTTGGTGCAGGTGTGGTTCTGGTTGGTGCAGGTGTGGTTCTGGTTGGTGTGGTTCTGGTTGGTGTGTTTCTGGTTGGTGCAGGTGAATATCTTAGTGTGTGTTAATCCCAGGTAGTTGTTGGGGAAGGAGAGCTTCAGAGGAACAGAACAGGTACCTGTCACAACAGCTAGAACAGAGAGGAGCAGGCTGCTGGGCTAAAGGGATTCACACACACACACAGACACACACACACACACACACACACACACACAGACACACACACAGTCTACAGCCCTGCAGGTGATGATTAGGCCTACTGTCTGTCTGTCTGCCAGGGTTAGAACAGAAGATTGTCTCATACAGTACATCTAATAGAGGTCTGTTGCAGCCAGGTGTGCTTGTTATTTTGTTATTATGTTTTGGTCGATCTAAAACGGGCATTTTCCAATCACAAACAAGCGTGACACCTGTATGGCCCAATCACATAATAGCATTACACCAGTGAGTTCCAAAGCAAAGTATTTGGGGTTAACTCCTCTTGTTGAAACTCATCAGAGCTTTGCAGATAGAAGTGTGAAGTACTAGAGCAGACATGTTTCTCCTATCAGCTGGAGGCTAGTGAACAGTGATTATCTATGTAGTGTGGATCTAGCTGTATTCTGTAACGTTGTGAACGTTTCACCTTTATGAACACACCCTTGACAGATGGCTCACAATGGACACATGAGCCCAGTTCCATTTAGGTTCCTAGTACCTTCCCTTAGCTCCTACCCCTTCACAGATCTATGAGTTAATACTGAAGGATCTAGGGACCCTAATGGATCTGATCTTGGCCTTGGTTGCTGGGAAGTTCATCTTTGAAGGAGTTGGAGTCTAGGAAGGGTTAATCTGATCTGGGCATTGGTTGCTGGGAAGTTCATCTGGATCTCAGCCCTCCCTCCATACTCTCAATGACTCATAGTTACCTTCTGGTTTCAATTTGTCCCTCTCTCCCTCTCCTTGGAATTACTTTACTCCTTATTCAGAGAGATGTTTAGCTGCCAGTTTCAGAATTAAACAACAGAGAGAGAGAGAGAGAGAGAGAATAGATGAGGAAGTGTGGTTGAAAACAGAACATATTGGAACAATGTTTGTTAGCATCCTTCTAATACAAACTGCAGACCAGAGGTCCACCTCCCCAGGCCATCCAAACATATGATGTACTGTATGCATACTCAACATGTTTGTTAGTGGGATTGTAATACCGTAAACTAAGGTTCATATGCCGGAAGTTATCACACCATATGGTAATATGATGAATGCAAACTTCACGTCTCATGACAGATACATATGAACATAGGACTAATTTGCATATTATTTACATTTTAGTTATTCAGAGTGACTTACAGGAGCAATTAGGGTTGAGTGCCTTGTTCAAGGGCACGTCGACATAGTCAGCTCGGGGATTCGAACCAGCGACCTTTCGGTTACTGGCCCAATGCTCTTAACCGCTAGGCAACCCAGCCGTCTTATTGCTATGACAGTGTCATAAGAACTCCTACAAAATGTACTAACTTCTACAAATGTACTTTTCAGGACAGTCTATATGCGTGCTCTTTCCTTTAGGCCAGGGTTTCCCCGCTCTGTCCTCGGGACCCCAAGTGGTGCACGTTTAGGTTTTACCCGAGCACACTACACAGCTGATTTTCAAATCATCAACTCATCATCAAGCTTTGATCATTTAAATCAGCTGTGTAGTGTAGAGGACCGAGTTTGGGAAACACTGATTTAGGCCTTAGGTGGAATGGTGTTTGGAACAACTGTCATTTAGGTTGAGAGACGTGAGACTTTTTAAATGGTTTGAAAAAATGATTTGAAAAATTACAAAAATGGCGATGAGATGTTTTCGTCTTCTGACCCTGACGAAATGTGGGTCTTTTATCAGATACCGTGGTGGCCTTCTATTCTGAAGTGTGTGTGTGTGTGTAAAAAAGTATCCACTCAGGCAATAAAGCCCTATGGGCCTTGATCAAACGTAGTGCACTATAGTAGTACACTATATAGGGAATAGAGTGCCATTTGGGGCTCACATTAAGTCCTGCAGTGAGAGTGTGACTGTGAATCAAAAGAGAACCGTTTGGGGCTCACATTAAGTCCTGCAGTGAGAATGTGACTGTGAATCAAAAGAGAACCGTTTGGGGCTCACATTAAGTCCTGCAGTGAGAGCTGAACTGTGAATCAAAAGAGAACCATTTGAATTTCCACTACTCCGCTTATGCATCTCACATGATAGCTTTTCATGCAGTAGTAGTTGTAGGGAGAATGTATGTTGTGAGACGCACACACACACACACAGGACAGGACAGGACAGGACAGTAAGGAGTCTATTCATCAGCATATATCAAGAAAAGAGAGCCAACCACATCCTCATCAGTGAGTTGGAGAGAGAGAGAGGGGAGCGAAATGACTGACTAATAATAACCTTAGACCCAGGTGGAGCCAGTGGACATCATGTCATTTAGCCCCAGGTGGAGCCAGTGGACATCATGTCATTTAGCCCCAGGTGGAGCCAGTGGACATCATGTCATTTAGCCCCAGGTGGAGCCAGTGAACATCATGTCATTTAGCCCCAGGTGGAGCCAGTGAACATCATGTCATTTAGCCCCAGGTGGAGCCAGTGAACATCATGTCATTTAGCCCCAGGTGGAGCCAGTGGACATCATGTCATTTAGCCCCAGGTGGAGCCAGTGGACATCATGTCATTTAGCCCCAGGTGGAGCCAGTGGACATCATGTCATTTAGCCCCAGGTGGAGCCAGTGGACATCATGTCATTTAGCCCCAGGTGGAGCCAGTGAACATCATGTCATTTAGCCCCAGGTGGAGCCAGTGGACATCATGTCATTTAGCCCCAGGTGGAGCCAGTGGACATCATGTCATTTAGCCCCAGGTGGAGCCAGTGGACATCATGTCATTTAGCCCCAGGTGGAGCCAGTGGACATCATGTCATTTAGCCCCAGGTGGAGCCAGTGGACATCATGTCATTTAGCCCCAGGTGGAGCCAGTGGACATCATGTCATTTAGCCCCAGGTGGAGCCAGTGGACATCATGTCATTTTTCCCCAGGTGGAGCCAGTGGACATCATGTCATTTAGCCCCAGGTGGAGCCAGTGGACATCATGTCATTTAGCCCCAGGTGGAGCCAGTGGACATCATGTCATTTAGCCCCAGGTGGAGCCAGTGGACATCATGTCATTTAGCCCCAGGTGGAGCCAGTGGACATCATGTCATTTAGCCCCAGGTGGAGCCAGTGGACATCATGTCATTTTTCCCCAGGTGGAGCCAGTGGACATCATGTAATTTAGCCCCAGGTGGAGCCAGTGGACATCATGTCATTTAGCCCCAGGTGGAGCCAGTGGACATCATGTCATTTAGCCCCAGGTGGAGCCAGTGGACATCATGTCATTTTTCCCCAGGTGGAGCCAGTGGACATCAAGTCATTTTTCCCCAGTTGGAGCCAATGCCAGTTTCACAAGAATCCAGCAGTTTGTGAGTGGTTCAAAACACCCAGACTCTTTGCACAGTGTGCAATGCAATCACACTGACTTTTGAATAGATTTGGCAAGGACTATAATGTATTACTTCATTCAAGTGTCAAGCCGGGGCATGGAAACCTGCAAATATGATTACATCAAACAGTTGTACATTTCTCATATTAGAACACCTGTCTACTAACACTATGTATATCATATCTATTACTTTCTAGTACTGTCTATTTCTATGTGCCTGAAGCTGGGTACTGGATTTCTGCTCAAGTCCATACAACAGTGATATCTTATTCAGACAAGCTTATTTATCACATACCAGACATGGGTTGAAATCCTTTCAAATCCTCTATCTGGGCTTGATTGAGCTAGCCTGGAACCAATAGAATATGAAACCGTCACAAAAGACCACACCCTGTTCATCAGGCTAAAGCAAACGCTGAAAGTGTTTTGGAATATTTTGAAAAGTATTTGAACCCAAGTCTGGTATGTGATAAATCAACCTGTCTGAAATAAGATCTCACCATTGTATAGACTTGATGAGAACCCCAGTCCAATACCCAGCTTCGGCATGTAGAAATAGACAGTACTACAGATAGATATGTATAGCCAACAGGTGTTCTAATATCAAACTTTTTTCTGTGTGTTACTCTTCAATGTACTCATAGCTTCATCACTTCATACAGCAGGTTATTAAAGTATCATGCTCTGTTACATAAAGGAGAATGGAACCTGTTGGACCAGTTCTGTTGGAGAAGAAGACGAAACACCCTCCTTGAGATGACAGATTATGAAATACTCTAGAACTAGTTCTGCCCTCAGGAGGGCATCGTAGCCAAGCCAAGCACTGTGCAATGATGACCTAGGAGAGTGGTATTTATGTGCCATCCGAATTGTGTTTTACTGGTTGATGGCACTTCACCAACTCCTCTATCCATGATAGCAGGCTCCCGTGAGAGAGGAGTGAGTCACAAACTAGACCGCTTCCAATGACAAGAATAATGGATGGTGTTGAGTCCAATTATGTTTCATCATGTCTTCTCTTCAATAAAGAGTTGATGCGTTTGTGTGTGTGTGTGTGTGTGTGTGTGAAGTATTGTATGAAAAGCAAAGTTGATTTATAGTAGGTTATTTGCATGTACAGTATGATCAGATGGGTTTGTTCTAGTTGAGTGCAGCAGAAGTAATGTTGGGTGTTCTGGAATATCTCCTCTCTGCATGGTGTTCTGAACAAAGCTCAGTGGTTAGTGTGATTGTCTGGAAGATCAGCAGGTGTTCCATTTTTAAACTCACAGGTAAACAGACTGGAGACACGTACTGAAATAGGAAACAGTACTAATATTAGCCAGGGTATCAGTCTGTCTCTGCTTTAGCAATCTTGTTGTTGTTGTTTGGCATGGAAAATATGGTAGTATTGATGAGTGAAAAATAGTAATGTACTTAGTGCCCAAGCTATATACTGTAGTCTCTTGTTGCCTCCACTGCAGTACTTTTAGGTTATATGAAATATTGCAGAGGCAATGTGTTTTAGTTCATTAATTAGTCTTTGAGTGTGAACAAAGATGTGTTTTAATGTAAATGTTTTCCACAGCACTATGCAAACAGTATGTCAGAGAGAGACAATGGTGGTCCTGGTCTGGTCTGACGATGTGCCTGATAACAAGGCCTCTACTGTCGGCAACATTTCTCTTACCATGAGGTAGATCTCAATAGTCTCTAACGTGACTTCCTCTCCTCTCCTTCCCTTCATCTGTACTGATCTGACTCGGTGAGATCAGATCACAGAAAGGAAGAAATGTGGTGGATTCCTTTGTGGAATACTCATGCGCCTGTCGAGTGCTCTCACATTAGTGTAGACAAAGGAGAGAAGATGAGGAGAGGAAGTCACTATAGACTATTGAGATGAGGAGAGGACGCTACTAGACTATTGAGATGCAGCCCATGTTATCTGAACCATGGGAGATATGAAGCAGGGAGCTTTCAGGTTCATTCAGGGTTAGCAGACACGGCAGGCAGACGGTGAAGTGAAAAGACTACAGTAACTGCAGTCTTTTCCTTTTAAAGGGATAGTTCATCCAACTGTTTACCCAACTGTGAACTATCCCTTTAACCTAATGGTGGTCTTACTATACTACACACAGATGGTCTGTAGATGTAACTAGCTGGTGTCTGTTCCCCTCAGATGGTCTGTAGATGTAACTAGCTGGTGTCTGTTCCCCTCAGATGGTCTGTAGATGTAACTAGCTGGTGTCTGTTCCCCTCAGATGGTCTGTAGATGTAACTAGCTGGTGTCTGTTCCCCTCAGATGGTCTGTAGATGTAACTAGCTGGTGTCTGTTCCCCTCAGATGGTCTGTAGATGTAACTAGCTGGTGTCTGTTCCCCTCAGATGGTCTGTAGATGTAACTAGCTGGTGTCTGTTCCCCTCAGATGGTCTGTAGATGTAACTAGCTGGTGTCTGTTCCCCTCAGATGGTCTGTAGATGTAACTAGCTGGTGTCTGTTCTCCTCAGATGGTCTGTAGATGTAACTAGCTGGTGTCTTCCCATCATCCCTAGCAAACACAGCTGATTCAACTAATTGTGTTCTAAACTGAAGATCATGATTAGTTTATTATTGGAGTCAGGTGTGTTAGCTGGGGCTGGGGGAGAAAGTGTGACACCGATCAGGCCCCATGGACTGGAGTTGCCCATCCCTGGGCTTGAAGACTGTTTTGAAGAATGTTTTACTTGCAATGATTTGACCTACTTTGGTTGAATGCACTGACTGTAAGTTGCTCTGTATAAGTTAAATTACAAAAATTTAACTGTCACCTCCTCATTCCAGGGCGCCCTCCTCTGAGCTGTCTGCTCTGATTGAGAAGCTGCAGAAGAATGCTGACAAGGTGGAGAAGCTCATCTATGAGACGGAGCAGAACCTCAACAAGGTACAGAACCGCAAAGAACCGCATCACACAGAACCTCATAGAACCACTTAGAACATCATAAAACCACACAGAACTGGATAGAATCTCAAAAATCATCATATAACATTGTAGAACCTCATAGAACCACATAGAACCTCAGAACTACGTAGAACCTCATGGAACATCATAGAACATCACAGAACCTTCTGATAGGGTCATACCTTTATAATGCAACAACAACATCATATTGATGAGTCTGGCAGACTGTTTGCGTCCTCCTAATTGGCTCTGTCTGGCTCTCGATGTCTTTGACAACATCATATGATAACGTTTGACTGCTCTGTGTTGTATCAGGATGTGAGTAAGATCAACGAGGGCAAGCAGCCTCTGTACCAGGACGACACCAACAAGCGCATCCTGAACTCTCTGGAGCTGCTGCAAGGCCTGGATGAGGATGCTGTCGACGCAAAACGCCTGCAGCACCCCCAGGCTGAGATGATCGAGCAGGAGTGAGTTATATTATATAGCAGATATACACTATACTAGATATACCTACTGTACCTGCAGCACCGCCAGTCTGAGATGATCGAGCAGGAGTGAGTTATATTGTAGATATACACTACACCAGATATACCTACTGTACCTGCAGCACCGCCAGGCTGAGATGATAGAGCAGGAGTTATATTATATAGTAGATATATACCTACTGTACCTGCAGCACCGCCAGGCTGAGGTGATCGAGCAGGAGTGAGTTATATTATATAGTAGATATGTACCTGCAGCACCACCAGGCTTAGATGATAGAGCAGGAGTTATATTATGTAGTAGATGTATACCTACTGTACCTGCAGCACCGTCAGGCTGAGATGATAGAGCAGGAGTTATATTATATAGTAGATATGTACCTGCAGCACCGCCAGGCTGAGATGATAGAGCAGGAGTTATATTATATAGTAGATATATACCTACTGTACCTGCAGCACCACCAGGCTGAGATGATAGAGCAGGAGTTATATTATATAGTAGATATGTACCTGCAGCACCGCCAGGCTGAGATGATAGAGCAGGAGTTATATTATATAGTAGATATATACCTACTGTACCTGCAGCACCGCCAGGCTGAGATGATAGAGCAGGAGTTATATTATATAGTAGATATGTACCTGCAGCACCGCCAGGCTGAGATGATAGAGCAGGAGTTATATTATATAGTAGATATGTACCTGCAGCACCGCCAGGCTGAGATGATAGAGCAGGAGTTATATTATATAGTAGATATGTACCTGCAGCACCGCCAGGCTGAGATGATAGAGCAGGAGTAAGTCTTAATAAGCTAATACACTAGATATTGTACCCTCTTCAACTCAACCCTGATCTCCACTCACTCACTCACTCCACTGTTGAGTTCTAACTAACCCTGTGTTCTAACCCTGTGTTCTCTCCTCCAGTATGAAGCAGCTGAGAGAGAGACTGAGTAAGCTGAGAGAGGACCATGACCGCATCTACCACCTGACCCGCTCTGAGGGCCTGCCGAGCGTCAACTGGGGCAAGATCATAGACGAGAAACAGGTGAGGGGAACACGTACACACACGGGCTTGGATATGTGTACACACAGTTCACACACACTTTTACGCAGACAATAACACAAACTTAATATCTTTCTTCCGACCAGGTCAACCTGAAGAACAAAGGTTTTGGTCAGGACCTGCCGACCATAGAGAATGAGGTGGAGGAACACAACATCTTTCACAGTGAGGTGGAGGCCCTGGCCCCTCACATCTCAGCCAGCGACAACAAGGTAGGACTAACAACCAGCTTAGAAACTAACTGATACATTGGATTTATATTCACTCATTTAGTAGTCTATTATCCAGTAAGATAATCATTGCTTTATTTGTAGTACACATATCTGACAACGACGACAACAACCGCTCAAAAAGTTACATTCATGATTTTAAAAAACAGGCATAAATTGTACTAAATTATTGTCAACAATGACCCATTCCTCACAAAGCAAACCTTCATGCATCACATTAAAATGTCGTTATTTAGTCGAGTCTCTTATCCAGAGGGACTTTCAATAACGTAGTTAAAATAACCAGGCGTCTCAGACAGCGACAACAAGGTAGGACTAACAGCCACTCAGGTCAACTCTGGCCCACTTCAGTTAGAAACTGTTGCATTTGAAAAAAACTAAGACTGTTTTTACGTTTGAGGTTTCGCTAAAATACCCGCGTATATACATACAGTGTTACAGAAGTGTAAAGACACAAATCTAGAATAATTTCTGACTTCTCCACACCATTTCCAGTCATTCAATGCGCATAATGTCGCATAGACATGACGTATGTTAGTGAGGATTTTTGTTTCCCCAGTCAAGCTCAGTTTCATTTAATATGCCTGAAAGGAGGGAGTGCACACGGAAAGTTCCATGCAGTAATATTCTCTCTCTAGTTCTCTCAATTTAAGGGGCTTTATTGGCATGGGAAACATATGTTAACATTGTCAAAGCAAGTGAAACAGATAATAAACAAAAGTGAAATAAACAATTTAAAAAATAACAGTAAACATTACACTCTCTCTCTCTCTCTCTCTCTCTCTGTCTCTCTCTGTCTCTCTCTGTCTCTCTCTGTCTCTCTCTGTCTCTCTCTGTCTCTCTCTGTCTCTCTCTGTCTCTCTCTGTCTCTCTCTGTCTCTCTCTGTCTCTCTCTGTCTCTCTCTGTCTCTCTCTGTCTCTCTCTGTCTCTCTCTCTCTCTCTCTCTCTGTCTCTCTCTCTCTCTCTCTCTCTCTAGGACAATGCCAGTGGCCTCCAGCTGAATTACAACAAGCTCCTGGTAAGATTGACTTTATCTGAAGCATGGACTCAGGGAGAGCTTGAGGAGTGTATATGCATGTACAGTACTTCTATGTGCTTTCAGTATGTCTACAACAGTGTCTGTGTGTACAAAGTGTTGATGTTTTATCCACCTACACCCTGGCTCCCCCCCCCTCCTTCCCTTCCTTTGGCCAGAGTGTGTGTGTAACTCCATAACATTCATCCCAGGATGGTCAGTAGTGATGAATGTGTGTTTCATTCACCATCACCCTTTCCCCCTCTGCTTCCCCTAACCCAGAATATTCTCTCTCTAGTAACTATCTATCCTGTCCCTCCCCAGGCCAGTTCCAGTGTGTAGGTCTCTATAGTAACTATCTATCCCTCCCCAGGCCAGTTCCAGTGTGTAGGTCTCTATAGTAACTATCTATCCTGTCCCTCCCCAGGCCAGTTCCAGTGCTCGACAGCGCCACCTGCTGAGCCTGCGTGACTACATGCAGCGCTGCACCAATGAGCTGTACTGGATGGACCAGCAGGCAGGGGAGAGGATCAACTATGACTGGAGCGACACCAACCTGGACTTCCCTGCTCGTCAGAGACAGTATGAGGTAGAGAGGGACACACAAACACACACACTGTCCTTCACCTGCACTGACAGAGTAATACATTCAGGGTGTTATTTGACACCTGATCCTACATGTTATTTGACACCTGATCCTACATGTTATTTGACACCTGATCCTACATGTTATTTGACACCTGATCCTACATGTTATTTGACACCTGATCCTACATGTTATGTGACACCTGATCCTACATGTTCTTTGACACCTGATCCTACATGTTACATGTGTTGGAACGTAAAGAGGGACTTGTATCTCTTTAAATCTCCCACCAGAACTTCATAAGTAAGTGTCTCGAGTCCAAGGAGGCCACTGTCACGCAGCTGAATGATGATGGAGATAAACTAATCTCTACCAACCATCCTGGCAAGAATGTCATTGAGGTACACACACACACGCACACACATCTCTACTTACCATCCTGGGATGAATGTTATGGAGATACACTTCACTTATCCCCTGTCATTCTACTATTGGGGAAAATCCTAACTTCCACTTTAGTCTTTTGTTTGCCTAAGTCATGCATTGATGTCAATGGGAGACTAAGGTAAAACTAGACATTTTTGTTGAAGTTAGGATTCGACCCTACTGAGATTAAAATCAGCAAAATGAATATGGATTAAACAGCAAACAGACTAATGTAACATACCTCTACTCTACCTCTCAGGCTCACATGGAGGCAGTGCATGCTGACTGGAAGGAGTACCTGAACCTGCTCATCTGTGAAGAGAACCACCTGAAACACATGGACGAGTACCACAAGGTGATTAGCATACTGTAACACAACCCAACCTAACCCTAACTTTAACCCTCATACCACCTGAAACACATGGACGAGTACCACAAGGTGATTAGCATACTGTAACACTATAACACAACCCAACCTAACCCTAACTTTAACCCTCATACCACCTAAAGCACATGGACGAGTACCACAAGGTGATTAGCATACTGTAACACTATAACACAACCCAACCTAACCCTAACGTTAACCCTAATACCACCTGAAACACATGGATGAGTACCACAAGGTGATTAGCATACTGTAACACAACCCAACCTAACCCTAACTTTAACCCTCATACCACCTGAAACACATGGACGAGTACCACAAGGTATTAGCATACTGTAACCCAACCCAACCCAACATAACCTTAACCCTCATACCACCTGAAACACATGGACGAGTACCACAAGGTGATTAGCATACTGTAACACAACCCAACCTAACCCTAACTTTAACCCTCATACCACCTGAAACACGTGGACCACTACCACAAGGTGATTAGCATACTCTAACACTATAACACAACCCAACCTAACCCTAACTTTAACCCTCATACCACCTGAAACACATGGACCACTACCACAAGGTGATTAGCATACTGTAACACTATAACACAACCCAAACTAACCCTAACTTTAACCCTCATACCACCTGAAACACATGGACGAGTACCACAAGGTGATTAGCATACTGTAACCCTATAACCCAACCTAACCCTAACTTTAACCCTCATACCACCTGAAACACATGGACCACTACCACCAGGTGATTCAGAGCAACAAGTATTCAGAAAGCATCAGTTTAAGAAATCCTGAATGTTTGAACAGGGTCATTGGATTTTGATAGGCCTGTGTACAAAGCAACAGCTTGCGAGTTACAGACTTGGCATGTCATGGCATGTGAACAAAGTTGGTTAAGGCAGAGACCGACTGCCAGCCAGTTTACCTTAGTGTAAATCAACTCTGAGCAGCTTTCAGTCATTTGTTACATCAGTGTTTTTCCTGACTGCGTCTATTTTCTCTCCAGTTCCACAAAGAGGCCAGGGACACCCAGGATCTTCTGAAGAGACTGGAAACAGAGGTCAACCAGAAGTACAAACCAGAGTTCAAGGACATGTACCAGATGGAGAGCCTCATCAGAGACCTGGACGTGAGTGGACTTTATAACTACAATGTTTTGCTATGAGTAGGCTTTCTAACTACTTTAGTTTACTGAGAATGGGCTTTACACTACTGTAGTTTACTAAGAGTGGGCTTTACACTACTGTAGTTTACTAAGAGTGGGCTTTACATTACTGTAGTTTACTGAGAGTGGGCTTTACACTATTGTAGTTTACTGAGAGTGGGCTTTACACTACTGTAGTTTACTGAGAGTGGGCTTTACACTACTGTAGTTTACTGAGAGTTGGCTTTACACTACTGTAGTTTACTAAGAGTGGCCTTTACACTACTGTAGTTTACTGAGAGTGGGCTTTACACTACTGTAGTTTACTAAGAGTGGGCTTTACACTACTGTAGTTTACTGAGAGTGGGCTTTACACTACTGTAGTTTACTAAGAGTGGGCTTTACTGGAGTTTACTAAGAGTGGGCTTTACACTACTGTAGTGTACTAAGAGTGGGCTTTACTGTAGTGTACTAAGAGTGGGCTTTACACTACTGTAGTTTACTGAGAGTGGGCTTTACACTACTGTAGTTTACTAAGAGTGGGCTTTACACTACTGTAGTTTACTGAGAGTGGGCTTTACACTACTGTAGTTTACTAAGAGTGGGCTTTACTGGAGTTTACTAAGAGTGGGCTTTACACTACTGTAGTGTACTAAGAGTGGGCTTTACTGTAGTGTACTAAGAGTGGGCTTTACACTACTGTAGTTTACTAAGAGTGGGCTTTACTGTAGTGTACTAAGAGTGGGCTTTACACTACTGTAGTTTACTAAGAGTGGGCTTTACTGTAGTGTACTAAGAGTGGGCTTTACACTACTGTAGTTTACTAAGAGTGGGCTTTACACTACTGTAGTTTACTAAGAGTGGGCTTTACACTACTGTAGTTTACTAAGAGTGGGCTTTACGCTACTGTAGTTTACTACATGTATGGGGGACAGATCTGTTTCTGCTTCAGCCAAACAACGACAAAGCAGTTGGATAAAGCAGAGACAATTATTTCTGGCGTACAGGTCTGTCTGCTTACCAGGCTAGTTTACAATCTCAATCAAGAAAATCTTGATTTTTACAAATGTATTAGCCTTAGTCTTAGAACTATAAATCCAAAATGCTCTTGAAAAAACCCTAACTGTGTTTGTGTGTGTTTGTGTGTGTTTGTGTGTGTTTGTGTGTGTTTGTGTGTGTTTGTGTGTGTTTGTGTGTGTGTGTGTGTGTGTGTGTGTGTGTGTGCAGGACCAGGCGAAGGCCATGGACCACTTTGATGAGCGTGTGATGGCTCTGGAGAAGCGCAGCCTACAGGTTCTCCCTCTCCAGTTCCGTAGGAACACCCCTCAGAAGCTGCTCCCCGTCGAGGCGCTGTGTGAGTTCGACACTGACGAGGTAAACCTGGATATACCACCACCCTACTCTAGATTCAGACTGATACCTTGCCAACTATCCTCCTCCACACACACGCTTCTTTGTGTCAATCATTCTACGATTTTGTCTCTTTCCCCTCTCTCCTTCTTCCCTTCTCTCCTTCCTCTCCATCTCCTCCACTCCCTCCCTTTCTCACTCTCCTTTTCTGTCTCCAGTCATTCTCTAATCCCTATGTGTGGTGTGTTTTTCTGTTATCATGACTAAGGCTGTCTGACTGCACCACATCTTTTCTCTCCTCTTTTCCTCCTTCACTCTCGCTCCTTTAATTCCAGTCCCCTAAATGTGGTTTTGTGTATTTAAATCCTCTAAGAGGCCAGGCCTGTGCTCTGCATCTTATTTAAGCCTTCAGGGGATCAGCCGCAGGCTGAGGGGGTTTTAGGAGTGGATTTTGTGAGCTGGAGAGCGAGGTGTGTGTGGTGTGTGTGGTGTGTGTGGTGTGTGTGGTGTGTGTGTGTGTGTGTGTGCCGCAGTCGAGAGAGCTCTTAAGATTTAGGAACCGGATCAGACAGTGAGGGGAAACGTGGTGTTGTGTTTAGATTTGTTTTTGTGACCTGACCGGTAAAAACTGTGAACTCTAGTTTACTAACTAGGGCTTAGTGTTTCCCTGGTCAGGAAAAGCTAAGGGCCTTATCCAAAGTGGTTCAGTGAGTGAAACACTGTTGTGTTCTAGTTGTCCCATGCTGATTTAGTGAGTCAACCTCTATGCTGTGTTCTGGTTGTCCCATAGCAGTTCAGTTATTGAAACTCTATGTTCTGTTCTGGTTCTTCCATACCAGATCAGTCAGTGAAACTCTGTGTAATGTTGTGGTTGTCCATCCCAGGGTCAGACCAGTGATTTAAACTCTGTGTAATGTTGTGGTTGTCCATCCCAGGGTCAGATCAGTGCTTTAAACTCTGTGTAATGTTGTGGTTGTCCATCCCAGGGTCAGAGCAGTGATTTAAACTCTGTGTAATGTTGTGATTGTCAATCCCAGGGTCAGATCAGTGCTTTAAACTCTGTGTAATGTTGTGGTTGTCCATCCCAGGGTCAGATCCTGCGTGGAGAGAGGTACACCCTCCTGAGTAACAAGGGGCCCAAGTGGGAGGTGAAGGACGCGGCCGGGCGTAAACTGACCGCTCCAGGGGCCTGCTTCATGATCCCCCCCACAGACCCAGAGTCTGTCTCCATCTCCAACAAGTGAGTGTGTGTGTGTTATGGGGGCCGGGTGGAGAGGGGTGTGTGTATGAGTGTGGTGTGTGTGTGACGGGGTGGGGGGGTGCAAGTGTCTACCTGCTATGTGCCTGAGATTGTGTTGTTTCCCAAGACAGTATACTTGTACACTGTGTAACAGTGTCTTGTGTTTCCAGTCTGGCCACCCAGCAGAAGGGTATTAAGATGAAGGTGTCTGGCAGTAAGACCACCCTGGTCAAACGCCTGGAGGAACTGAAGAAAGACTGCACCGCTGGCTCTGGTAGGTACTGTTATGTCATGTTATGGCATGTCATGTCATGGTATGTCATGTCATGTCATGTCATGTTATGTCATGGTATGTCCCTGTCTCGACCTCTGAATGCTCGGCCAACTGACATTTACTCCTGTTGCACCCTCTGTAACAGGGGTCTCCAGCCTTTTCTAGCATGAGAGATACTTTTTAAAAATTGAAACGTTGCGAGCTACTGATTTTTCTTTTTATAGCTTTTAAATAGTCACATTCTTCTCTTCTCCTCGACCCTGCAACTCGTCCCCGGGTCCTTGGTGTACAAGAGATGTCAATATACCTGGTAAAATAATGGTTAATAAACCGTATTCAGCATGACAGCCCCATAAAATCCCCTTTTGTATTTTCCCGAATTCTGTTTTCTCTGTTTTTTATTTGTCCTGGTTTTGCCTCCGTTTTGTACAAATTTAGATTTTTGAGTGTATTTCCCCTTTAATTGTGCATCTAGCGAGAGAGGAATGTGTCAACCTAGCGATGCTTCTGTTAAGCCTACTGCAGCACATGTCATGGCAGAGTTTGTAAAACAATGGCCACCCAATTCATACAAATAATCATGATATAGTTCTGTCAGCTAAGCCTACTTTGCGGTTAATATTTAATTGAGAAGGTTTTTGGGGAAAGTCTTTCTGTCTACCCACAAGGTCATCATTAGCATCGCTAACTGGCTACATGGATTGATAAACAAACACTCACTCCAGACAGACGGGGGCAATATTGCTGGAAATGTGTTGACAGATATTGTGTTACGTTTGGATTTTGAAGCCAGTAGTGGCTAACCAGGGGTGGGATAATGTCAATGCGGCTTTGATTGGATGGTAGCCTGGAGCTTTATGTTTCTGACAGTTTGCGATGGAACCAATGAACAGTGGTGGAAAAAGTACCCAATTGTCATACTTGAGTAAAAGTAAAGATATTAAATATACTTAAGTATCAAAAGTAAATCGAATTGATAAAATGCACTTAAGTATCAAAAGTAAAAGTATAAATCATTTCAAATTCCTTATATTAAGCAAACCAGACGGCACCATTTTCTTTCTTTCTTTTTTTACGTATAGCCAGAGGACATACTCCAACACTCAGACATAATTGACAAACAAAGTATTTGTGTTTAGTGAGTTCGCCAGATCAGAGGCTGTAGATGTTCTCTTGATAAGTGCATGAATTTGACCATTTTCCTGTCCTGCTATGCATTCAAAATGTAACTAGTACTTTTGGGTGTCAGGGAAAATGTATGGAGTAAAAAGTACATTATTTTCTTTAGGAATGTAGTGAAGTAAAAGTAAAAGTTGTCCAAAAAAATAAATAATTGTAAAGTACAGATACCAAAAAAAACTACTTAAGTAGTACTTGAAAGTATTTTTACTTAAGTACTTTTAGAATTACATTGCATGCTACTCGTAGGTGGGATATGAGCTACTGCAGACCCTGATCTATAACCACTGTGATTATTATTTCACCCTGCTGGTCATCTATGAACGTCTCAACATCTTCAAGAACGATCTGGCCTTAATGGCCTTGTACTCTTATAATCTCCACCCGGCACAGCCAGAAGAGGACTGGTCACCCCCTCAGAGCCTGGTTCCTCTCTAGGTTTCTTCCTAGGTTCCTACCTTTCTAGGGAGTTTTTCCTAGCCACCGTGCTTCTACATCTGCATTACTTGCTGTTTGGGGTTTTAGGCTGGGTTTCTGTATAAGCACTTTGTGACATCTGCTGTTGTAAAAAGGGCTTTATAAATAAATGTGATTGATTGGTTGGTATGTCTTGTTATTTCATGGTTTGTCATATTACTACTGGAGTTAATCACTACAACTACAGCTTAAAAAAATAAAATTAAATGGAATGATTTTGTAGGCCGTTGTGAATGTGATGTTATGTTGAGTGTCTGGTTCTATAGGATTGTTGTGTGTGTGTGTGTAGTCATATAATAATAATATAATATAATATAATATAATAATAATAATATGCCATTTAGCAGACGCTTTTATCCAAAGCGACTTACAGTCATGTGTGCATACATTTTTACGTATGGGTGGTCCCGGGGATCGAACCCACTACCCTGGCGTTACAAGCGCCATGCTCTACCAATTGAGCTACAGAGGACCACATATCTGATTTTGTGTATGTTATTTTGGTGTGTGTGTGTGATTGATTGTGTATGTGATGTTGTGATTGTTGTGACTGGTTGTATATGATTGTTGTGTGTGTTATTTTGGTGTGTGATTTATTGATTGATTGATTGATTGATTGATTGATTGTGATTTAATATTGTAGACAAGGATGAGCAGCAGTGTCGCCAGCTGATGGCCGGTCTGGACAAGGTGACCAGTGATCTGGACAAACAGGAGAAGGCCATCTACGCTCGAGTACGCCCCCCGCTGGAGCACACCAGGCCACTGCAGGACAGCGCTGACCGCCTGCAGGACATGAAGGTAGTTCAGCGTTTTTCTCTTTCTCTGCACAGAGGGTGTACAGAGGTAGAGATGCTTTTCTTACTCTCCTCTTCTCCTGTCTGCCTCTGGCACTATTTAGACTAGAATCCTTTCGATAAAGTTTTCAAAACCATTTAATCCTACCAAAGAAAGTTTGACAGGTTTAATGCAGGAAGTACTATTAGTAGTTCCAGGAAGTCTACACTGTGTTATACTTATCCCATTTTCTTCCACCAGGACATTGCGGCCGTGGTTCGTAAGATCGAGCCGGAGAAGTCGTCCAAGGTGAGGGAGGCTGAGAAGTTCCTGACCTCTAACCCTAAATGTGCCAGCGCCCCTCAGCTGAACGGCAAGGTGAACGAGGCCAACAATAAATATGACAAGATCAACCTGCTGCTCAAGTGCTCAGAGGACAAGTAAGTAGCTTTTTACTTGACTTGTAGTAGTTAGAGAAAAGGTCCTCCTTGTTACTTTATACTTTGTATGAGAGAGTTTTCCTGTTTTACTAAGATGACAAACCTGTAGGCTACTATTACACAATATTTAAACTCATTTAAGTGTCACATGAATCAAATAGAATGGAATCATATCATGTGTTTGTTTACAGGCTTCAGAATTCCAACCGCCTGGAGAACTCCCTTCAAAACGGGAAAACTTTATTGTCCAGCTATGAGAACAAGCTGGCCAGGGAGGAAGTCGCCCCAGCAGACATCTCGTCTCTGGAGATGACACAGCGCCAACTGGCTGTAAGATGGCTGTCCTTCTATCTCTTGTTTATTCTAATCAGGATTCATATTTAGATCCTCTCCACAAAGGAAATGTATTGTATTTTTACAGTTCAGATACAAAGACCGAAGCAAATTTGCTAATGACATAGAGTAAAAATGCATGATGAACTGGAAGATCTGAGCTACATACCCATATCTCAAGTTTATCCTAGTTGGGGCAGAATTTCTCCATACACACAATTCAACCTCACTTCCTCTCCTGACAGGATATTGCATCAGAGCTGAAGACCAAGAGGTCCGCGGTGACGGAGACGGAGGCTAACCTGCGTGCGGCCAAAGGCAGCTGTGACACCATGGCAACCAAGCTGCAGGAGCACTGCCCTGACATCGAGAGGCAGGAGGGCGAGGTTCAGAAGCTGAACAAACGCTACGACAACCTCAACAGGCAGATCGACACCAGGTAAAGGGACTGACATAACTTTCAAATCAATTCAAATCTAATTCTATTAGTTGCGTACACATATTTAGCAGATGTTATCGTGGGTGTAGTGAAATGCTTGTGTTCCTAGCGCCAACAGTACACTAATAACAATGCAAATCAAAAAAATACAAATGAAAGGAATATAGAAATATTAGAATGAGCAATGTCAGACTCCGGAATATAAATATATATGTATATGATGGTGTGTATAGACATTATGGACAGTATATGGATAGAAAAGGCGTGTACAGCAGTAGGCCTTGACTAGAATACAGTAAATAGATATGAAGTGTGTAAAACAGTATGTAAACATTATTAAAGTGACGAGTCTTCAATGATTATGTACCATACATAGGGCAGCAGTCTCTAAGGTGCTGTTGAACACTGTGGCTGCGTTCCGATTTTCTACCCTTCTCTAGAACTCAAAATCATTGGATTGGTGCAAGTATGACTGGAGGGAGTTTCCATTTCCAACATATTTCTTACACCAGTCAATTTAATTTTAAATCCATAAGGGGAAGTGTACAAGTGCACACTTCGGGAGAAGGGTAGAGAATCGGAATGTGACCTTTGACTCTTTTAAGAGCACAGCTCATCCACACATTATATTTGTGAGGTGAGAGGACTGATTGGACTGATTGAGCGTTCATCGCCCTTTACTACTGGTAAAAAAAGAAGGTTGAAGCCAAGAACAAGACTCATCATAGCCGGTCCTGTATTGTGGTTTTACTATAATAGACGTCACTTGACATTGTGTTGTGGAATGTTATATTCACGTTGTGGTATGTTACATTCACGTTGTGTTGTGGGTATGTTACAGAACTCAGAGCCTGCAGAGGGCTAAGATGTCGTACAACAACTACCGCAGTGATTACGACAACCTGAACAGCTGGCTGTCCCGCGTGCCAAACTATGAGCCAACTGAGAAGGACAACCTCAGTCAGGTGGAAACCAAGCTGGTAAACCAGAAGGTAAGTGGTTGAGGATGGAATAGGGTGAAGTTACCCCTAGACGCTGATTTCTGATTTTCCCACTAATGGTTAATGTTAGGATTGGGGAGGGGAAGGTGATTTTAGATCTGTACCTAGGGGAAACGTCACCCCGGCGCGGTTGAGGATAGTCAGGTGTTCCGAATTTTGCAACCCTGTCCTGGACTAAAAACATTTTCAGCTGAGAGGTTCCAGTCAGTTTTCTAGTTGTAATGTAAATAGTACTCTTTTGATCCAAAGAATTAGACTCTAGTCCTCTACCTCTAATGGTCCTGTTATGTTTCTCGGTCTAAAATGTTGATTGCCGTGTTGTTGTTTTCACAGAACCTGCTCTCCGACATTAAAAAGAAGGAGTCTGACTTGAACAACGTATCAAAAAATGCCCAACTTTACCAGCAAGCCGTCAAGGTAGGGGAATGAACACTGATAGACACATCCATTCTGATTAACTACTGCGAGGAGAAATGTTTACAATTTGAAGTAACTATTTCTCTCATCTCTCTCTCTTTCTTCCTCTCAATTATAATTGATTTTACTAATTTGTCTGTGTTTGCAGGAATATGAGAATGATACTGAAATGTTCAAGTCTATTCTGGACCTTGAAGACGGGCTGGTCCCTCAGACCTACAAGAGAAGCAGACTGGAGTCCCCTGCACTCAGGGTCAAGGAAGAGGTAAGGAAGACTGCGGCCCAAATGGCACCCGTTTCACTATTTAGTGCACTACTTTTTGGACTCTGGTCATAAGGCCCTGGTCAAAAGTAGTGCACTAGATAGGGAATAGGGTGCATGGGTCCTGGTCAAAAGTAGTGCACTAGATATGGAATAGGGTGCCATTTGAGAGACAGCCCTTGACTATAACCTTAATGCATATTACATGTTGTAATGTGATCCAATTTGTAAGTCGCTCTGGATAAGAGTGTCTGCTAAATGATGTAAATGTAAATGTATACATTTTGATACATTTTCAGGAAGACTTTTGAACGATATCTTCCAATTAACATTCTGGAAATGCCCCTGGTTTCATGCATTTCATAATTTCCTTGTTTACAGGAATCTGCCATTGAAGCGAAATTCACCGAAGTGAATGCAGTTAACAAGCAAAGGCTGGCGAATCTGCAGTTTGCCCAAGGCCTTATGAATCAGGTGCTCCTGAAGATATAAAGATCGAAAATTAATTGAAATGTCACATAATTCTAAATAAACATCATAGCCATTACTTCTAAAAAATAACCCCAGCCTCTTCTCCCTCTCTCAGCAATCAGACGTGATCGTCTGCAACAATGTCCAGCAAGTCAAATCTGCCGCTCCCGGAGAAGAAGCCTGGAGGATCGAGAGTCAACTGAAGGACGAGATCCAGAGGAGGGAGCAGCTGGAGAAGGATCTAGAGAAAATCCAGACAGACATCTACATGTTGGAGGGCCAGAAGCCGGAGGACACCGTCGTCAAGAAGGAGATCATCAAGAAGGTTCCGGATCCTACTCTGGTCGACGAGGTCCACAATGTCCGTCAGAAGCTGTCGGACGAAACCCGGGCCACCCGGGCCATGGACAACGAGCTGGAGGCACTGAGGCTGAAGCTGCGCGGCATCGAAACAGAGATCAAAGAAGGAGCACAGCAGTACACCGTGAAGGAGGTGCTGCGTATCGAGAGGGACCGCGGCCAGGAGGAAGAGGTGAGGAGGCTCAGGGAGGAGCTGGAGGAGCTGAGGAGGAAGAAGACCATCAAGGACAATGAGGTGGTCCAGATCACGAAGCAGGTGACGCTCCTGGCGCAGCAGAAGTCCAAGGAGCAGGAGGTGATCACAGAGGAGGAGGTGATTAAAGTGCAGAACGACCCGCAGCTGGAGAGCGAGTACCGCATCCTCCTGGACAGGAAGCAGAAGGAGCAGGAGAACAGGAAGCAACTGGAGGACGAGCTGCGCTTCCTCCAGGACAAGCTCCGCAGGCTGGAGAAGGAGAAGTCCATGGCCGAGGAGAAGATCTCCATCAAGGAGGTGCTGAAGGTGGAGAAGGATATCGCCTTCGAGAGGGAGGTAGAGAACCTCAGGAGGCAGCACGAGGATGAGAAGGCCAAGCACCGGTCTTCCCAAAGGGAGCGCGCCGACCTCCAGAGGAAGATCTCCAGCCTAGAGGAGGAAAAGTCAAGGGTCATAGTTCAGGAGAAGGTGAGGGAGATCGTCAGGCCAGACCCCAAGGCTGAGGCTGAAGTGGCCAACCTGCGCATGGAACTGGTAGAGCACCAGAGGAGGTACAGAGACACCGACCAGCAGCTGAAGTCCCACCAGGACGAGCTGAAGATGCTGAGAAACAGAGGTCCGCAGATCGAGGTCAAGGAGATCATCAAGGAAGTCATCAAGTACAAGACGGACCCGCAGACCGAGAGGGAGCTGGAGAAGCTCCGCAATGAGATTGTGGACAAGACGCACCAGACGGAGAAGTCAGAGATGGAGATCAGGCAGCTGAGGGACGAGATTAAGCGGTGGAAGGACACCAAGCCCCAGGTGCAAATTAAAGAGGTGGTTAACGAGGTGCTGGAGTACAAAGAAAACCCCAAGACCAAGGAGGAGATTGAGATCCTGAAGAGGAAGCTGGCGGACGAGCAGAAGAAACGCCTGGACCTGGAGAGGGAGCGATCAGCTAATGAGGAGAAGATCCGGCTAAGGAAGATCGACCTGTCCCAGGTCAGGGAGAAGTTGGTCCAGCAGGAGGTGGTTAAGATGGAGGAGGACCCATTACTGAGGTCAGAGTGCAACACCTTCACGCAGAGCATCAACAATGAACAGAAGCAGAGGGAGACCCTGAAAGTGGAGCTCTACCAACTTCAGAGGCAGAAGGCCGACCTGGACGCACAGCTGGAGGAGCTGGAGCGAGAACGTCGGGCCAGGCGCGATGCAGAGCTGGAGATCCAGAGGCTGAGGGTCAGGCTGAATGAGATGGAGGTCATGGACAAGGAGAACAGGGAGAGAGTCACAGTGAAACAGATGGTGGTTCTCCAGCAGGACCCCCAGCAAGAGAAAGAGCACTCTATCCTCAAGCTGCAGGTGGAGGAGGAGAGACACAAGCGTACCCTGCTGGAGAAGGAGCTGAATGTCCTGCTCCAGCAGCAGGTCACCCTGGAGAGGATTGAGGTGAAGGAGAAGGTGGTGCGCACCGAGACCATCCAGGTGGAGAAGGACCCTGAGGCCGAGATGGAGATCGAGAAGATGACAAGGACGCTGGACCAGGAGAAGAGGAGGAGGCTGGAGCTGGACCAGGAGCTGGGCAGCCTCAAGTCCCGCCTGTCCGACATGGAGTTCACCAACACCAAGTCGTCCAAGGAGCTGGACTACATCCGCGACGAGAGCAGCCGCCTCCAGCAGGAGAACCAGAGGCTACAGAACGACATCCGCAGGCTGCAGTCCGAGATCCAGATCACCTCCACGGAGACCCGGAGCATCTCCAACTCGGCCCCCATGGAGAACGGGAAGAACCTGGAGCTGAGGCTGGACTCGCTGCAGGGGAGCTGGCCGAACTGAGGGCCATCACCAGGCAGAAGGATGAGGAGATCGAGAAGCTGCAGAAGGGCCTGGCGGCGATCCAGATCAAGAGGGAGCAGAGGGAGAGTCACCTGAGGAGATCCATCGTGGTCATCGACCCCGACTCGGGCAAGGAGATGCGGCCGGAGGAGGCCTACAAGCTGGGACTGATTGACTGGAAGATGTTTGTGAACCTCCAGAGCCAGGAGTGCGACTGGGAGGAGATCAGCGTCAAGGGCCCCAAGGGGGAGTCCTCTGTTCTCCACGACAGGAAGTCTGTGAAAAAGTTCTCCATTGAAGACGCCCTGAGGGCTGGGAATATCACCAACCGCCAGCTGCAGCAGTACCATAACAAAGAGATCACCATACAGGAGTTCGGGGTCATGGTGTCGGGAAAGACCAAGTGAAAGAAAAACATCTGAAGAAAACTACTTTTTTAACTGTCTATTTTTCTATCCGACTACCATGAGATTGAAAATGTGTGCCATTTCTTGGTTTTGGATTTCACTACATTTAATTTTTCCAAAATGTTTTAATTCCAACGTTCTTGATCTAACATTAAACAATATGTTAGTTTATATCTTCCTCCTCTCTCTCTCTAAACTCTACATTGCACTGTTATTATATTTATTTTCAAATTCATAATACACTATAAATGCAAAAACTGGTGTTCTGGTTTTAAATGAGGGTTAACGTTGTGGCTGTATTTGTAGCCAACATACATTTAAATGGTTGTAGACTGATTTTCTGTCTGTCCCTGGAGTAAACTTGTTAAACTATTTACACTGGGTACAGGGTTAGAGGTAATACTTTAAATATCTTTATTTTGTTTTTGATGTGGGATTGAATTACATACACAAGGATATGAATGGATATTGTTAATGTCGGTCTGTGGTATGCTACTGTAAAACTGTCTCTCAGTTGTCCTGTTTTACATGTCTTACATAAGAAATAAAACAGTAAAATGTTGAAGGGTAAACTTGTGTGTTTCTTTAAAAAGTAGGCCTTGGGTATAAATTACAGTTTTAAACACCAATATAGATTTACAAAGATATATATTGCTTGTAGATAAGCAAGATAAATCATCCTTTAGGCCTATGTTCCACAGACGAAGCTCATATCTATTGGAAGAAATAACTGTACAGCTTTTCTGAAAAACCACCAGATTCCTGCTGAGCTCAAGGACAGATCTGATCAACGAAGCAATCAGTTAGACAAATCGCTGAAGATAGAGGGTGTGTTTGTAATGGTGAACGAACAGTCCTCCCACCAACCAAACCAGCCAAAACCATCCACGGCTTTCTCCCATAGCCTTCAGTAGGCTACATGAAGGTCATCATTACCCATATAAAAAAATACTATATTATACTACAGTCTAAATACTGTAGTGTTTCTATATTTATATACAATAGTATTCACTGTAGTGTTTTTGTAGACATGCCTGTAGTACACTGTAGTATTTACTGTAGTGTTTTTGAGGACATGATTAGTATTTACTGTTGTTTTTGAGGACATGACCGTAGTATTTACTGATGTGTTTTTGCGGACATATCTAAGTTCTTGCGGTGCCGACTAGTGCTGAAATGGCACAACTACCAGATTACACCAGTTACTGTTTAATGAGGGGACCACCTCAACCAGAACATAAGACACCACCAGTTACTGTTTAATGAGGGGAATACCTCAACCAAAACATAAGACCCAGGTTGGTGACATGCCACCTATTGAGTTGTATCAACAGTTCGGAGCAATGCAATGGCCCAGACAACACCTTAGCAAAAATATACCCATTTTATTACAACTGTCACATCTAAACATTAGACTAGTTCTAGGTCCATTTAAGAGAAACAGTACAGAATCAGATATGAAGAACAAGCTAGGTTTATTAAAGCTTAGAGGATTAGGTTTGCTTGTTTGACACAGATAATACACGTTAGCAAGAGTACTCCAAAATCACTTCTTAGATCTGTTACTTCCACTAGCTTCCTGAAATACAACACAGAGATTCAGCTGACCAAGTTCACAGGATGACCAAAAAGAATGGGAGACCATACTGTTCAGATGGTAGAAAAGAAAGAACAGATTACGTACACAATAGATATTTCAGAAATACAATTCACTTTACTTAAAGAGGGCTACTGTACCTCAAACCAGCAAAGCCTCTCCAGACAAACCAACTGAAAACCAAAAAAATGACATTATTGCAGAGGATGAATGGACATCTTGAATATTGTCACACATTAATAAACTCATAATGGTCAAACTCAGCACACACCATTCAGATCAATCGACCCGTTGTAAGTACTATTAGTATTCTATTGTAAACTGTAGTCTTTTTTATTTTTTTTATGTGGGTGTACAATCCATTCACCCTGGATATATGTCCCAAATGGCACCCTATTCCCTACATAGTGCACTACTTTTAACCAGAGTCCATAGGGGGTTGGTCTAAAGTAGTGCACTATGTAGGGAATAGGGTGCCATTTGGGATAACGCCTCGGACACAGTGGACTAGACAGACCGTCCCGATGGGGCTTATGATAGGAAATACACAAAAATATAATTAGAACAATTAATCCTGGGATTTTGATGAAATGACCAAAATCTGGTCTAGACAGACAATGTAATCTTGTGTTATGTAAGAAAAACTATTCACCAACTCATGCAAAATGGGTGCATCTCAAAATGCATTACTTTTGACCAGATCCTTATGGCCCCTTGTCTAAAGTATACACTATATGGAATAGGGTGCCATTTGGGACGCAAACTCAGACCTAAGAGATGTCTTATCCAGATCCCTCCTGCCTTTTCTAAATGAATAGAAATACCTTACGGCATCTGACTGAAATTTAGTGTCTGTGTTTATTGCAGTATCAGAATAATGTTGTGAGGAAATGATTTCGCCACTAGGAGAATTTCTATTTTCAAGTCTGCTTTTATGAATAAAACCTTGATTGAAATGTTCCACTTGTTCCATGGTCAGATGTCATTCAGGGAAGACAAAGGACTTTAGTAGGTGTCTGATTGATAAAACACTCATTAGGATAATGATGTAATATGCATTGTTTTGGTTTAACTAGATTAGTAAGAAGTAGGCTAATTGTAACACAGGTGATTTACAGTCAAATATGAATAACTGTAGCTGACTTTATACCACTGTATTGTAGGCCCTATTGTGAGGTGAGGGTTTCCAATCAAGAGATAAACTCACCTAATTGTAGGCTCTATTGTGAGCGATCAGACTAATAAAAACACCATTTCTTTTTTTTGTTGTCATTTTAGCAGATGCTCTTATCCAGAGCGACTTACAGGTGCAATTAGGGTTAAGTGCCTTGCACAAGGGCACATCGACAGATATTTCACCTAGTTACTCAGGGATTAGAACCAGCGACCTTTCGGTTACTGGCACAACGCTCTTAACCACTAAGCTACCTGCCGCCCAGTGGTGCATCAGGGAAAGGTTAAATAGCGCGACATGTTACACACCAAACATAAAAACCTATCCTTTATAAAGACTTCTAGAAACAGATTTAGCATTGCATAGGCCTACAGACAAAAGGGGTTGTCTGGGTCTGTGAATATTACCTTCATCTCATTCATTCATGTTGGGAATGTTATTTTATTTGTCACATGCGCCGAATACAACAGGTGTAGACTTTACTGTGAAATGCTTACTTACAAACCCTTTCCCAACAATGCAAAGTACCAAAAAATTGCAAAATAAATAAAGGAAATAGTAACACAATCAAATAACAGTAACGAGGCTATATACGAAGAGTACCGGTACCGAGTCAATGTGCAGGGGTACCAGTTAGTTGAGGTAATTGAGATAATATGTACATGTTGGTAGGGGTAAAAGTGACTAGGCAATCGGAATAGATAATAAACAGAGTAGCAGCAGCAGATGTGAAGTGTGAAAGTGTGTCTATGCATTTGTGTGTGTGTGTGTGTGTGTATGTGTGTGTGTGTGTGTGTGTGTGTGTGTGTGTGTGTGTGTGTGTGTGTGTGTGTGTGTGTGTGTGTGTGTGTGTGTGTGTGTGTGTGTGTGTGTGTGTGTTGGAGTCAGTGTAGTATGTGTGAGTGTGTGGGTAGAGTCCAGTGAGTGTGCATAGAGCCAGTGCGCTGAGAATCTGTGCAAAAATAAGGGAGTCAATGCAAATTGTCCAGGTAGCCATTTGATTAACTGTTCAGCAGTCTTATTGCTTGGGGGTAGAAGCTGTTCAGGAGCCTTTTGGTCCCAGACTTGGTGCTCCAGTACCACTTGCCGTGCGGTCGCAGAGAGAACAGTCTATGACTTGGATAGTTGGAGTCTGAACATTTTAAGGGCCTTCCTCTGACACCGCCTGGTATAGAGGTCCTGGATGGCAGGGAGCTCGGCCCCAGTGATGTACTGGGCCGTATGCACTACTCGCTGTAGCTCCTTGCGGTCAGCTGCCAGGCAGTTGCCATACCAGGCGGTGATGCAGCCAGTCAAGATGCTCTCAATGGTGCAGCTGTATAACTTCTTGAGGATCTGAGGCCCCATGCCAAATCTTTTCAGCCTCCTGAGGGGGAAGAGGCGTTGTTGTGCCCTCTTCACGACCACCGTCGTGTCGTCAGAAAACGTAATGATGGTGTTGGAGTCGTATGCAGCCACGCAGTCATGGGTGAACAGGGAGTAAAGGAGGGGACTAAGCACACACCCATGTGGGGCCCCCGTGCTGAGGGTCAGCGTGGTGGATGTGTTGTTGCCTACCCTCACCACCTGGGGGGCGGCCCGTGAGGAAGTCCAGGATCCAGTTGCAGAGGGAGGTGTCATTTAGACAGGTTACCTTGGCGTTCTTGGGCACAGGGACTATGGTGGTCTGCTTGAAACATGAAGGTATTACAGACTGGGTCAGAGAGAGGTTGAAAAAGTCAGTGAATAAACTTGCCAGCTGGTCAGCACATGCTCTGAGTAAGCGTCCTGGTAATCCGTCTGGCCCTGCGGCTGTGTGAATGTTAACCTGTTTAAAGGTCTTACTCACATCGGCTACGGAGAGCGTGATCACACAGTCGTCTGGAACAGCTGGGGCTCTCATGCATGGTTCAGTGTCCTTGTTCAGTGGTCCTCTGTAGCTCAATTGGTAGAGCATGGTGCTTATAATGCCAGGGTAGTGGGTTTGATCCCCGGGACCACCCATACGTAAAAATGTATGCACACATGACTGTAAGTTGCTTTGGATAAAAGCATCTGCAAAATGGCATATTAAATTATTATATTATTCAGCCGACTGAGAAACATAGAATATTACAGTTCTTCAGCTCATATTGATAGGATAGTGTTGAACGGAGCTCGTCCAGTTTATTCTCCAATAATTGCATGTTCGCCAATAGAACAGAGGGTAGAGGCCGTTTATCCACTCGTTGACGTAGTCTCGTCAGGTATCCTGCACGCCAGCCTGTAAAACGGCTGCTATTCCCTTCAGCGCCATTATGAATTTATCCTGATGCTGTTGCTGTGTAAATAAACGAACACTGATACAGATAAACAAACAAACCTCTTCAGTACACTCAACCACGCTCACCTTTATTCTCAAACAGAGACTTCATGGTCCCCAAAATGGTTGCACACGATGCAAGAGCAAACCCTACAGTGGACCGTCAAGAGAAAGCTCTCATCCAGGCAGGGGGGATTTTATACCTGTTACATGTGCTCACCCATTGAGATAAGGGCAGTGCACCACCCACCCCCCATTACAGTTGTTGAGGGGCATACCCATTGAGATGTAATAGTGCACCACCCCACCCCCTAGTTGCACATGAGGGCACATAAGAGAAACTGAATCTCTAGTCTAGATGAATTAAAGTATCTGATTGAAACTGCCCTCTAGTCTTGTCTAGGGATACAGTATACAATTTAGACTGTTTGGCGGTTTGGGTCGTCACTAGTTACCACAAGCACAAAGTCATAATAATGGCTAAACCGCTAAACTGATTGTCTTAAAATCTTATTTTAAACGTAACCTTAACCACACTGCTCTACTAACCGGATGTCTAACCATAACCTTAAAATAAGACCAAATCTCATTTTTGTTTTCATGAATGTTTATGATGTAGCCATTTTTTGCTTTGTGTCTGTGGTAACTACGAACAACCGGGGATTTGGGCAGACAGTATTAAGATAGGCTAGAACTGAAATCCCCGATCACGCTTTTAGGCGATGTCATGGCGACGTTGGCTAGCAAAGCTCATGCGTAGAAATACGTCATCGGGACTACGGTCTTGCGCCGAACTGCGCATGTACATGCAGTCAAAGGCACTCCTTCGATATAAAGTAGTTTTTTACGAAAATTAAAACATGTCAGTTTGTCACTTTCACGCGGTTCGAGTAATACCATGTTCAACTACTGAAGACATTGGCTCCAATCTAGGTTGTGCCTTTATATTTTGAGAACAGTAACAATTAAGGAAGATTTTTTCACTTCTCTCATTGACTTCTCATACCACAAACCACGGCCTTGTCTGTTCGTTCTTTTTCGCAAGCGTTCCCGAAAGTCTTGCGATGTTGTGCCTCTGGGTTTAGAAGCTCTGTGGGTTGGGGTTGGTGACGCATTTGATTTCTGGTGGGTGTGTTCTTTCACGGTATTCAGTGCGACGTTTCAGTAAAGTTCTAAGATGGCGACGATGCATCTGAGAATCGGGGACTTGGTTTGGTGAGATATGCATTTTAACTTAGTTAAATCGTCTTATTCCATTCGAATTTCATTGTGTACATTGAATCCGTGTCGGATTAACTGAATTCGCGTATTTTCGTTACATTAGATCAGGTATGTGTGACTAGATTCGTTTACTAACGGTAGTTGTCGATCGAACTCAAAACAAATACTGCCTGCCTAGCCCGAGTCAGCATAGCCATTAGCTAGCTAGTAAACTACTTAGCCTTGCCGCACCCAGAGAAGTGAAACCGGACGCAACTGTATGTAAATATATTGCTCAATCCATATACTAGCTATATCTATACACTGGTTCGTTTAGGTATCTCCACATGTTTACTGATGCCAGTTGAAAAGTGTGTACTGTGATGTTCGAGAAACAACATCAATCTGAAGTTTAACTAGCTAACTAAATATTCTGCTGGTGACTGTGCCCCGGGATTTTCATGTTCGATGCCAATATTTACTGCGACAACGAATTTAAACGTTATCTCGATAATTCAACGTTTAATCATCAATCAAATGACAATGTTCTTGTTTTAGGGGAAAGCTCGGGCGCTATCCTCCGTGGCCAGGCAAGGTAAGATCTGTCGAATTATAGCTAGGGAAATCTGAACACCCCCATGGTCGTTTTGACTTCGAATTGTATTGGAGGCTAAAGTGTAAAGGATATTGTGAATCACTTTCTTTGGCTTTCCAGGTCGTCAGTCCTCCAAAGGACCTGAAAAAGCCAAGAGGCAAAAAATGCCATTTTGTCAAATTCTTTGGAACTGAAGACCAGTAAGTAAACAAACAACCTACTACAGGATCTATCACTTATCACTAATATACATATCTAGCTTGTTTCCATCACTTATCCATGTGTGTGTGTGCAGTGCCTGGATAAAGGTGGAGCAGCTGAAGCCATACCATCCCCACAAAGAGGAGATGATCAAGATCAACAAGGGCAAACGTTTCCAACAAGCTGTGGACGCGGTGGAAGACTTCCTGAAGAAGAAAGAGAAACAGGGGGGGAAAGAACAGGTGAGGTAGTTGAACCCCTAAAGACAGGCAGAAAGTAGCCAGAAAATACATTTTTTAAAGACCGTTTTCTTCCATTTCGTACCAAGTGAACATGATTGTGTTAGTCCCAAAAACAGGGGTAAAGAACAGGTGAGGAGGGTATAATGCTGTAGATAACAGGAGATATAGCCTGGATAATCCAGACACAAGAGAACAGCTGATGGTGTAACAGATGGGGATTTACATTTTAATCATTTAGAAGACGCTCTTATCCAGAGCGACTTACAGGAGCAGTTAGGGTTAAGTGCCTTGCTCAAGGGCACATGGACAGATTTTTCACCTAGTTGGCTCGGGGATTCGAACCAGTGACATTTCGGTTACTTGCCCAACGCTCCAAACCGCAAAGCTAACCACCGCCTGCCATAACTTCACTCCTCCTCATCCTGAAATGTCTCCACTTGCGTTGCTGAATTTCTAGCTTTTCTGTGACATTTTAGTAATTTAGCAAACGCTCTTATCCAGAGCGACTTACAGTTAGTGAGTGCATACATTTTTCATACTGTACATTTTTCATACTGTGACGCAACTGGAAAGACCGTTTCAGGAGGGCGGTTACGTGAGTTTGCGAGGCAAATGTCCAGGGTTCTAGTCTCGGTGTAAGCTGGAGCGGGAGGAAGTGGTATGGCTAAGCAAGCGATGTGATGTCTGTCACATTGCCACCAGACAGATGGGATTTGTCCAACCATCAGAGAATTGACCTCCGGTCACCACTCATAACTGTTCATCTAAATGAGTTCAACAACAGTTGGACTATGTCACTATAATACTGAAGTGGAGAACTAGGGATACCCAAGTCCAGTATGGTTGGTTGGTTGCCAGGTTGGAATTTCAGTATAACGGATGTAAATAGTACAGTGAGGGAAAAAAGTATTTGATCCCCTGCTGATTTTGTACGTTTGCCCACTGACAAAGAAATGATCAGTCTATAATTTTAATGGTAGGTTTATTTGAACAGTGAGAGACAGAATCACAACAAAAAAATCCAGAAAAACGCATGTCAAAAATGTTATAAATTGATTTGCAATTTAATGAGGGAAATAAGTATTTGACCCCCTCTCAATCAGAAAGATTTCTGTCTCCCAGGTGTCTTTTATACAGGTAACGAGCTGAGATTAGGAGCACACTCTTAAAGGGAGTGCTCCTAATCTCAGTTTGTTACCTGTATAAAAGACACCTGTCCACAGAAGCAATCAATCAATCAGATTCCAAACTCTCCACCATGGCCAAGACCAAAGAGCTATCCAAGAATGTCAGGGACAAGATTGTAGACCTACACAAGGCTGGAATGTGCTACAAGACCATCGCCAAGCAGCTTGGTGAGAAGGTGACAACAGTTGGTGCGATTATTCGCAAATGGAAGAAACACAAAATAACTGTCAATCTCCCTCGGCCTGGGGCTCCATGCAAGATCTCACCTCGTGGAGTTGCAATGATCATGAGAACGGTGAGGAATCAGCCCAGAACTACATGGGAGGATCTTGTCAATGATCTCAAGGCAGCTGGGACCATAGTCACCAAGAAAACAATTGGTAACACACTCCGCCGTAAAGGACTGAAATCCTGCAGCGCCCGCAAGGTCCCCCTGCTCAAGAAAGCACAGGGCCGTCTGAAGTTTGCCAATGAACATCTGAATGATTCAGAGGAGAACTGGGTGAAAGGGTTGTGGTCAGATGAGACCAAAATGGAGCTCTTTGGCATCAACTCAACTCGCCGTGTTTGGAGGAGGAGGAATGCTGCCTATGATCCCAAGAACACCATCCCCACCGTCAAACATGGAGGTAGAAACATTATGCTTTGGGGGCTTTTTTCTGCTAAGGGGACAGGACAACTTCACCGCATCAAAGGGACGATGGACGGGGCCATGTACCGTCAAATCTTGGGTGAGAACCTCCTTCCCTCAGCCAGGGCATTGAAAATGGGTCGTGGATGGGTATTCCAGCATGATAATGACCCAAAACACACGGCCAAGGCAACAAAGGAGTGGCTCAAGAAGAAGCACATTATGGTCCTGGCGTGGCCTAGCCAGTCTCCAGACCTTAATCCCATAGAAAATCTGTGGAGGGAGCTGAAGGTTCGAGTTGCCAAACGTCAGCCTCGAAACCTTAATGACTTGGAGAAGCTCTGCAAAGAGGAGTGGGACAAAATCCCTCCTGAGATGTGTGCAAACCTGGTGGCCAACTACAAGAAACGTCTGACCTCTGTGATTGCCAACAAGGGTTTTGCCACCAAGTACTAAGTCATGTTTTGCAGAGGGGTCAAATACTTATTTCCCTCAAATAAACCTACCATTAAGATTATAGACTGATCATGTCTTTGTCAGACAAAATCAGCAGGGGATCAAATAATTTTTTCCCTCACTGTATGTAGAAGGACTTGCCTTGTCTATACATTCACAGATTAGACCAGGGCTCTCCAGCCCTGTACCTAGAGATACCCTCCTGTAGGTTTACACTCCAACCCTAATCTAGCACATCTGATTCTAATAATTAGCTGGTTGATAAGCTGAACCAGGTTAGTTACAACTGGGGTTGGGGTGAAAAGGGTTAATGTATGTCTGTTATTCCTACAGAGCTCTGAGGGTAAAGGGTTAATGTCTGTCTGTTATTCCTACAGAGCTCTGAGGGTAAAGGGTTAATGTCTGTCTGTTATTCCTACAGAGCTCTGAGGGTAAAGGGTTAATGTCTGTCTGTTATTCCTACAGAGCTCTGAGGGTAAAGGGTTAATGTCTGTCTGTTATTCCTACAGAGCTCTGAGGGTAAAGGGTTAATGTCTGTCTGTTATTCCTACAGAGCTCTGAGGGTAAAGGGTTAATGTCTGTCTGTTATTCCTACAGAGCTCTGAGGGTAAAGGGTTAATGTCTGTCTGTTATTCCTACAGAGCTCTGAGGGTAAAGGGTTAATGTATGTCTGTTATTCCTACAGAGCTCTGAGGGTAAAGGGTTAATGTATGTCTGTTATTCCTACAGAGCTCTGAGGGTAAAGGGTTAATGTCTGTCTGTTATTCCTACAGAGCTCTGAGGGTAAAGGGTTAATGTATGTCTGTTATTCCTACAGAGCTCTGAGGGTAAAGGGTTAATGTCTGTCTGTTATTCCTACAGAGCTCTGAGGGTAAAGGGTTAATGTCTGTCTGTTATTCCTACAGAGCTCTGAGGGTAAAGGGTTAATGTCTGTCTGTTATTCCTACAGAGCTCTGAGGGTAAAGGGGTAATGTCTGTCTGTTATTCCTACAGAGCTCTGAGGGTAAAGGGGTAATGTCTGTCTGTTATTCCTACAGAGCTCTGAGGGTAAAGGGGTAATGTCTGTCTGTTATTCCTACAGAGCTCTGAGGGTAAAGGGGTAATGTCTGTCTGTTATTCCTACAGAGCTCTGAGGGTAAAGGGGACTCTAAAGGAAAGAAGACTCCAACTAAACCCCTGAAGATCCTAGAGGAGGATGATGAAGACCTCAGTGCCCTGAAAGACCCCTCTGAGAAGGTTAGTGGACACTCAGAAGTGCACTAGAGAGTGGTGGGCATTCTGATACAGACTCTGATATCATTTAAAGGGCCAGTTGTCCAACACCTGCTGTGGCATCAGGTTACAGCTAGGTGTTGGTCCCACTCTTCTTTAGGCTCCTCAGTCCCACTGATTGGCATGAATTCACACAGAGACCACTGAAGCTCTCACTGGTAGAAATCCCTGAGTAGGTTCTCCAGTCTATCTCTACAGTGTGACTGTGTACCCACAGCCAGGTAAATACATTTTACTAGATATAAGCTCTCTAGTCAGCCCTAGTAGGTTCTCCAGTCTCTCACTCCCTGGTAGATGTATAGACTGTCTAGTCAACCCCACACCCCAATAGGTTAAGTCTATCTACCATCGTGACTGAACCCACAGGGTAATATGTCTCTCACCCCCTGGAAGCCCTAACTGACACCTCACTCCACACTAGCGGACTGTTTCCCGGACACAGATTAAGCTTAATCATGGACAAAAAAACACATTTTCAATGTAGATTTTCTATTGAGCTTGGTTTTTTAGTCCAGCACTAGACTTAACCTGTGTCTGGGAAACCACCTCTACATCTACAGGTTACTGTAGTCAAGCCCACTCCACATTATTATAGTCAGGGGTGCACATAACTGGTACGCAGGTACGCAAGCGCGACAAAAATCAGGAATGCGTAATGCCACTTGTGTTACTACGCGCCTTTGCGTACTTGACCGATCTTCTCATCTAACCTTACACATGACATGTTGCTTGTCAACTACTGTCAGGGATGTCCAAAAAGCAACAGACATTAAGCAGCTTCTTTGGCGTTTCGCCACCTACAAAAAACGCCAACTGGAGCCAGAGCCGAAGAAAATACTTTTTTCGGAAAAGTGGCTCCAAGATTTGCAGTGGCTTGAAGCTAACGATGAGCGCACTGAAATGTGGTGCACGACTTTCCTCTCAAATCCACATCTAGCAGACAAAACAGGTGCATTTTATAAAGGCTCAAAGAATTTCAACCATCCTTTATTTGACAAACATGAAAAGAGCAAGGAGCACACGAATGTGGCGCAAGCCATTGCTAAACAAGCTAGCCGAGAAGAAATGTCCAGTCGCCCACTTGCCAGATGGCGAGACAAGCTAAATGAAGAACAGCGGCAAGCTCTGTTTAATATTTTTTTTCCTCGCCTTCCATAAAGCTAAACACGCACGTCCCATGTCTTCCTATTCTGAGGATGTTCCTTTACTGAAGCCGCTAGGAGTAAATGTCGGAGGTGCATATCATTCACGTGAAGGGGGCACACGGATCATGCAGAGCATCGCTCACACCATCAGCGGGGAGTTACGAGCCAAGTTGCAGTCTGCTGAATTTTGGGGGCTGCTTTTTGATGGATCTGAGGACATCACAAAAATTGAGCAGGAAATCGTTTACATTGTGTCTGTGTCCAGCAACGGAGAGTTTACTTCGGACTTTATTGGACTGATTGAATTGGGTGCTGACCGAACCGCGCAGGCCATAACAGACGGACTTGTGAGACTTTTCCAGGACACAGGCTTGGATGACTGGACAACAAAGTTGGTCGCTGTGTGCACAGACGGGGCTGCTGTCAACGTAGGTATCTACAACGGCGTTGTGCCAAAACTCCGGCAACTTGCTGCGGTTGGAGACTCCCTTGTGCACATTCTGTGCACCGCACACACACTGGAGAATTGCGCGAAATCAGATGATCGCAACGTTCCTTACTGTTAGACATTTAATCGCTCTGTGGTCAAGCTGCTGCAGTTTTATTTACAAAAAGGTGGAGCAAAAAACTGCTGCACTGAATAAGCTATGTGAAGAAAATGGGAACTCCTTTGTGAAACTGGGTAAGTTTCATAATATCAGATGGTCTGCATGGAGGCATGAAACACTGTTAAAAATATCAAGACTATTGCCAGCCATTAAAATGCAACTGGTTACAAGTGATAACAGTGACTTGCAGCATATCTGCACAGAGCGTTTTCAGTGCTTTCTGTCAAACATGCTTGACATTTGCAACATTTTGAAGACCACATCCATTAGGTTTCAGAAGGAAAAGCTGACCATTGGAGAATGTAAGGATGAACTCATGGTGGCCATTGGACAGTTCACACTTCTGCTTGATGGTGAAAGCCACAGGGCACACACTGTTTCCAATGCTGATGCTGACAGAGACGAGACACACTTACTCAGGGGGTTAATTGAAGAGTTTGAAATCAGATATGACTCCCTCAAGTCATGTGATCATTTCTTAGTATTTGATCCTTCAACATGGCCTCAGGAAATGCAAGACCTCCACAGTTTTGGAAACACAAGTTTGCAGCATTCTCAAGAAATATGAGGCCACCTTGCAACTTGACAAAGATACCACTGTGACAGAATGGATGTGCTTAAAGCAGTGTATGACTTGGTCCAAATAGTAAATACAAGTAACCCAGATGCTTACTCCAACATCAACAAGGTGGTTAAGCTGTCTCTTACACTGCCTTTAAGCAGTGCAGCTTGTGAGAGGGGATTCTCACATCTCAACATTATAAAAACCAGGTACAGATCTTGTCTGTCACATGCTCGTCTCTCAGCCCTGATGCACATTCACCTGTCAAAGCAGACCACAGAGACATTTGACCCAAAGCCTGCTGTTGACCTGTGGATGGAGACAGCTAATTGGAGGCTCAACCAAGGACAGGGAGGTGCATCTGCAGCATCGTCATCATCTACCATGCAGGAAGCTGAAGCAGAGGACAGTGGGGGCGACACTGAGGAGGACAGTGGGGGCGACACTGAGGAGGACAGTGGGGGCGACACTGAGGAGGACAGTGGTGGCGGCACTGAGGAGGACAGTGGTGGCGGCACTGAGGAGGACAGTGGTGGCGGCACTGAGGAGGACAGTGGTGGCGGCACTGAAGAGGACAATGGTGGCGGCACTGAGGAGGACAGTGAGGAAGACTGCACTTATTAAGACCACGCTACATATGGGGTGAGTACCAGACACCATCTGCTGGTACTCACCTGAGTAACTCACTGAAAAAGGTATGTGCACCCCTGATTATAGTGTATCTTTAAAGTGACTCCAAGGGCAATGTCTCGCTCCCTGACAGACCTAACTGACACCTCACTCCACATTATTATAGTGTTTCTAGTCTTTAAAGTGACTGTAGTCGACGTCACACCCCCACCTGATGTATAGGTTATCTAGTCTACAGCATGACTGAGTGAACCACCAGGGTAATGTCTCTCTCTCCCTGAAGAACAGTCTTACACCCCACACTCCAGAACTGTTGTTCTTTCCATAGATAAACTGAACCTACCAGGGAGACGTCAATCTAATCAACCCCACTCCCCAATATTAGGCATGTAGTGTCTACAGTCTTTAAAGTGACTTCCAGTGTGTCTCTCTCCCTGAAGGACCTAACTGAATCTGACCCAGAGCTGTCCAGTTTTGAGCAGCTAGGGGGTAATGTGTGTCTCTCTCCCTGAAGGACCTAACTGAATCTGACCCAGAGCTGTCCAGTTTTGAGCGGCTAGGGGGTAATGTGTGTCTCTCTCCCTGAAGGACCTAACTGAATCTGACCCAGAGCTGTCCAGTTTTGAGCAGCTAGGGGGTAATGTGTGTCTCTCTCCCTGAAGGACCTAACTGAATCTGACCCAGAGCTGTCCAGTTTTGAGCAGCTAGGGGGTAATGTGTGTGTCTCTCCCTGAAGGACCTAACTGAATCTGACCCAGAGCTGTCCAGTTTTGAGCGGCTAGGGGGTAATGTGTGTCTCTCTCCCTGAAGGACCTAACTGAATCTGACCCAGAGCCGTCCAGTGTTGAGCGGCTAGGGGACCTGGGGACAACTGGACCTGTTTCAGGATTCAAATGGGAGAGCAGTGTAGGTGGAACCCTTCATACAGCCTGCCTGCCTTACCTTCAGCTCCCTTTACCGCTACGCTACAGAACGCAGTGGGTACTGACTGACCACTGGACCTGGAGAGGTAGAGGATGCAGGGGTTTGTCCCAGCCCAGCACTAAGAGCTGATTAGCTTGGTTATCTGAGATCTGTATGTGTTTTTTAGCCTACTCCTAACTCAGAGGAAATCGTTTTTTAGTCCGTGACTAGACTTCGTCTGTGTCAGGAAACTAACCCCTAAATTTGGGGCACATACAAATGGGAGCATTCTAATGAAGTTTTAGTGCTGGGCTGTAACAAAAGCCTGCATGCTATGGTTACTCATCCAGGACCAGGGTTGGTGACCACTGTGGTAGAGATGCTCAATCCTGAGTGGGAGTCCTCTTCAACATGAGTAGTCAGAAGGAAACAAGGCGATAAGGCGTAATGCTTTCTAGTCTAAGGCATGAGTCATTCCAACATGGCAGAAGAAAAGCTAGAGTTTCAGATTGTAGCAAAATGCTTGCTTTTTCTGATTTCAAGTAAACATATATGCTTTAAAAACAATTCTAGCAGTTTAAAGAAAGGGGTGCAAGTCATTTTTTTTTAGCTTTAGCTATACAGTGACATTTGCGCGTTCCAGAAACACAAATTCAGCATATGATTATAATAGATTCTTACACCATATTAAAGATGGAGTCAGCGATGAACAAAGTTAACAGCAATATCAGATGGACTTGAATCGTGAGGCTAAACTTCTCTGCTGTTTTGGGCCCTGCAACGCGAAGCACACCCATGAGCAGATATTTTTTCGCCAGTGAAATGTCTTGCATCACACTCATCTGCAATATCTGCAGTTCATCCTGCTGGCAACGTCATATCGCTGAGTCTTAGTTTAATATGGTTCCTGACATGTTAGAACACGTTACCAGCCATTCAAAAATATCTGATCATCTGTGCAGAGTAGACCTGTGTAGAATGTATGTTTCTGGAACAGCACCTCAATGGACGTCCCAAATGGCAACCTGTTCCCTATATAGTGCACTACTTTAGACCAGGGCCCATAGGACTCTGGTCAAAAGTAGTGCACTATATAGCCTAGAGAATAGGGTGTAACCTCAATCAGGCCAGGGAGTGTCTTGAGAGAATAATACTACTAGTTTAGCTAATACTACTACTAGTTTAGCGAATACTAGTTTAGCGAATACTACTACTACTACTACTACTACTACTACTAGTTTAGCGAATACTAATACTACTAGTTTAGCGAATACTACTACTACACTGAACAAAAATATAAACACAACATGTAAAGTGTTGGTCCCATGTTTCATGAGCTGAAATAAGAGGCCAGAAATGTTCCATGTGCACAAAAAGCTTATTTCTGTCAAGTTTTGTGCGCAAATATGTTTACACCCCTGTTAGTGAGCACTTCTCCTTTGCCAAGATAATCCATCCACCGGACAGGTGTGGAATACACTACATGACCAAAAGTATGTGGACACCTGCTTGTCAAACATCTCATTCCAAAATAATGGGCATTAATATGGAGTTGGTCCCCCCCCCTTTGCTGCTATAACAGCCTCCACTCTTCTAGGAAGGATTTCCACTAGATGTTGGAACATTGCTGCAGGGACTTGCTTCCATTCAGCCACAAGCATTAGTGAGGTCGGGCACTGATGTTGGGCGATTAGGACTGGCTCGCAGTCGGCGTTCCAATTCATCCCAAAGGTGTTCGTTGAGGTCAGGGTTCTGTGCAGGCCAGTCAAGTTCTTCCACACCGATCTTGACAAACCATTTCTGTATGGACCTCGCTTTGTTAACAGGGGCATTGTCATGCTGAAACGGGAAAGGACCTTCCCAAAACTGTTGCCACAAAGTTGGATGCACAGAATCGTCTAGAATGTCATTGTATGTTGTAGCATTAAGATTTCCTTTCACTGGAACTAAGGGGCCTGAACCATGAAAAACAGCCCCAGACCATTATTCCTCATTCACCTAACTTTACCGTTGGCACTATGCATTGGGGTAGGTAGCTTTCTCCTGGCATCTGCCAAACCAAGATTCATCTGTCGGATTGCAAGATGGGGAAGCGTGATTCATCACTCCAGAGAACGCATTTCCACTGCTCCAGAGTCCAATGGCGGTGAGCCTGTACATGTCCAATGGTGGCTGCTGGGCCATGGAAATCCATTTCATGAAGCTCCCGACAAACAGTTATTGTGCTGACGTTGCTTCCAGAGGCAGTTTGGAACTCTGTAGTGAATGTTGCACTTACAGTTGACCGGGGCAGCTCTAGCAGGACAGAAATTTGACAAACTGGCTTGTTGGAAAGGTGGCAAACTATGGAGATTGCATGGCTGTGTGCTCGATTTTATACACCTGTCAGCAACGGGTGTGGCTGAAATAGCCAAATCCACTAATTTGAAGGGGTGTCCACATACCTTTGTGTGTATATATAGTGTATCAAGAAGCTGATTAAACAGCATGATCATTACACAGGTGCACCTTGTGCTGGGGACAATAAAAGGCAACTCTAAAATGTGCATTTTTGTCACACAACACAATGCCACAGATGAGGGAGCGCGCAATTGCCATGCTGACTGCAGGAATGTCCACCAGAGCTATTGCCAGAGAATTGAATGTTCATTTCTCTACCATAAGCTGCATCCAACGTCGTTTTAGAGAATTTGGCAGTACGTCCTACCGGCCACAACACAACTGCAGACCACGTGTATGGTGTCGTGTGGGCGAGTGGTTTGCTGATGTCAATGTTATGCACAGAGGTCCCCGTGGGGTTATGGTATGGGCAGGCATAAGCTACGGACAACAAACACAATTGCATTTTATCTATGGAAATTTGAATGCACAGAGATACCATGACGAGATCCTGAGGCCCATTGTCGTGCCATTCATCTGCCGCCATCACCTCATGTTTCAACATGATAATGCACGGCCCCATGTCGCAAGGATCTGTACACAATTCCTGGAAGCTGAAAATGGCCCAGTTCTTCCATGGCCTGCATACTCACCAGACATGTCACCCTTTGAGCATGTTTGGGATGCTCTGGATCGACGTGTACGACAGTGTGTTCCAGTTCCCACCAATATCCAGCAACTTTCGCACAGCCATTGAAGAGGATTGGGACAACATTCCACAGGCCACAAAAACAGCCTGATCAACTCTATGCGAAGGAGATGTGTCGTGCTGTATGAGGCAAATGTTGGTCACACCAGATACTGACTGGTTTTCTGATCCATGCCCCAATCTTTTTTCTTCTTCTGCTGGTCACAGATATCTGTATTCCCAGTCATGTGAAATCCATAGATTAGGGCCTAAGGAATGTATTTCAATTGACTGATTTCCTTAAATGAACTGTATTTTTGTTCAGTATAGTTTAGAGAATACTACTACTAGTTTAGAGCAGTGTTTCCCAACCCTGGTCCTCCAGTACCCCCAACAGTACTGATTTGTTGTAGCCCTGGACAAACACACCTCATTCAGCTCATTGAGGGCTTGATGATTAGTTGACAAGTTGAATCAGCTGTGCTTGTCCAAGGTTACAATAAAAATGTGTACTGTTGGGGGTAGTCGAGGACCAGGGTTGGGAAACTCTGGTTTAGGGAATACTACTAGTTTCCAATTGAAGTCTCTTCCATTGTAGCCAGGACAGGATGATCCCCATTTCAACAGTTGAACTCTTTTCCATTGTAGCCAGTACAGGATGATCCCCATTTCCACCACTTTCTGCTCAGCCAGACTGAGAAGGTAAGAGGGAACGTTTGTAAAACGTTTTGCTTGGTTTGGGGGGGGCTGGTTGGTTTGCAGCTGTGGCAGCACACTGTTGGGTTTTTAGGGCACAGGGGGTGAGGTTCCCCCTAGGTACAGATCTAGGATCAGCTTCCCCTCCCTAACCTTAATCAGTGGAGAAAAAATGCTAAACTGACCCAAGATCAGCGTCTACGGGCAACTTCACCCTACTCTGTTAAGTGGGAGAATAACACAGGCTTGTGTATGAGCTTCATAGGAATAAGGTCTGTTCCAATTGTCTACCCTTCTCTTGAAGTGTGCACTTGTCTTACACACCCCATCATGGATTTCATAATGGTGAAAACAGACTTCCTCCAGCCAATGCTTAGGCTACACCAATTCAGGGCTTAGGCTACACCAATTCAGTGTTTAGGCTACACCAATTCAGTGTTTAGGCTACACCAATTCAGTGTTTAGGCTACACCAATTCAGTGTTTAGGCTACACCAATTCAGTGTTTAGGCTACACCAATTCAGTGTTTAGGCTACACCAATTCAGTGTTTAGGCTACACCAATTCAGTGTTTAGGCTACACCAATTCAGTGTTTAGGCTACACCAATTCAGTGTTTAGGCTACACCAATTCAGTGTTTAGGCTACACCAATTCAGTGTTTAGGCTACACCAATTCAGTGTTTAGGCTACACCAATTCAGTGTTTAGGCTACACCAATTCAGTGTTTAGGCTACACCAATCCAGGGTTGAGGGGACTCCAATCCAGTGCTTTTAAATCCACGATGGGGAGTGTGCAAGTGCGCACTTCAGGAGAAGGGTGGAGAACCGGGAAGCAGACAGTTTGGACACAGCCCTTTTTGCCTGCAACTTTTTTCCTTGTTGATCATTAACCCTTTCTTCCCCCTTCGTTGTCTGTGTGTAGTTCAGTCAGTGTGTTGCTTTATTAGGTAGTTCATTCAATGTAAATGTTTCTCTACACTACTGTGGCGATTCCCTTTTACATTTCACTGGTACTTCCATCTAGCACAGTTTTTATGAAAGAAATCAATTGGATGATTTATTTGATCTGGAAGCACTTGAAGTCTATTGTTTATAGAGGTCTCTTCCCTCCCTTTGCCCTGTCCTGCTGCGCTTGCATGGATTTCCCTCTGAATCCTCCTCTGCGTCCCAAATGGAACCCCATTCCCTATTTAGTGCACTACTTATGACCAGAGCCAATAGGGCAAAAGTAGTCCATTATATAAGAAATAGGGTTCCATTTGGGTGTGTATGTATCCACTGTTAAAGCAGATATAATGTGATAATAAAGTTGCACACACACACACAGGGCTGAATCTCCCTCAGGCAACACTATTCACTCTGAATCTCCCTCAGGCAACACTATTCACTCTGAATCTCCCTCAGGCAACACTATTCACTCTGAATCTCCCTCAGGCAACACTATTCACTCTGAATCTCCCTCAGGCAACACTATTCACTCTGAATCTCCCTCAGGCAACACTATTCACTCTGAGCTCCATAATTCCTTGCCTTATTTTAGATACATAGCAAGCCATACACACACCGCAAGTGAAACTGTAACCGTTAAACTGTAGTAACATGTGGTTATTCTGATAACTGCGGTACTACAGTTCTAACTGGTATTCCCCGGATGTTACAGACCATTATCTTATCACACACCAGACGTTACTAGTACAGTACAAACCGCCAAACTCTAGTCCAGGGGTGTCAAACATACGGAATGAACTAAATATACTTTCAAATGCCTAAAATCAAGTCGAAACTGTGTAGAAATGATAATGGACCTACATTCATACAGTTATTTGACTGTGTCCTGCTTGCTAATAATCATTTAAATGAAAGCTAGATAGTCGGGAAGCATCAAATTCCAAAAAAAGATGTATATAGGACAATTTTTTTCACATTTTGACTTGGAGGATATATAACATATTTTCATTGCGGCCCTCCGGACCTTGCTGAAGATTGAATGTGGCCCCCGGGGAAAAATGAGTTTGACAACCCTGCTCTACACACACACACAGACTCCAGAAGATGCTCCATGCAACTCTATATGTATTTTTTAAAAATAAATTCCCCCTCTAGTTTCTACTTCCTCCTAGAATTGGATGAATGAACTCGACACAGAATTTTTGCAATCACATAGTCCTCGTCAGTGTTACCAAAGCAGGCCTAGCAGCATGCTACAAACCTTAGCTAGCATTAGCTTAGCCGCTCACTGACACTGCCAGAACTAGGAATGAAACGTGTCTCTCTGTTCAGAGAGTGAACCCTGGTCAAAAGTAGTGCACTATAAAGGGAATATGGTGTTATTTGGGACGCAACCAGTGTGGTAGTTTAGGAGGATGTTAGCAGCACTGTTTGTGTGTAAACTAATGTCTGTCTGTAACTCTTTCTCTCTCTCCCTCCTCAGCCTGCCTCATCCATGGAGCCTATCAGTAAACGCCTGAAGATCGTTGAGGAGGTGAGCAAGCCGTCTGTCTCAAACGGCTCCCTATAACTAGGGCCCTGCGTTTGGCACCAGTTCTTTTCTACCCCACATTTTGTCCAAATGAGGCACTGTGCTTTAACCTCTTGTCAAAAGTAGTGCACTTTATAGGGTGCCATTTGTGACAGAACTTTACCATATGACCTCTCCATTCGCTGTCTGATTTTACTGGATCGCCTTGAAACTAATAAGCAGTTGCTGTAGATACATGTTATGTAGGGGTACAGTTAGCTGCTGTAGATACATGTTATGTAGGGGTACAGTAAGTTGCTGTAGATACATGTTATGTAGGGGTACAGTTAGCTGCTGTAGATACATGTTATGTAGGGGTACAGTTAGCTGCTGTAGATACATGTTATGTAGGGGTACAGTTAGCTGCTGTAGATACATGTTATGTAGGGGGTACAGTTAGCTGTTGTAGATACATGTTATGTAGGGGTACAGTTAGCTGCTGTAGATACATGTTATGTAGGGGTACAGTTAGCTGTTGTAGATACATGTTATGTAGGGGTACAGTTAGCTGTTGTAGATACATGTTATGTAGGAGTACAGTAAGTTGCTGTAGATACATGTTATGTAGGGGTACAGTTAGCTGCTGTAGATACATGTTATGTAGGGGTACAGTTAGCTGCTGTAGATACATGTTATGTAGGAGTACAGTAAGCTGTTGTAGATACATGTTATGTAGGGGTACAGTTAGCTGCTGTAGATACATGTTAGTAGGGGTACAGTTAGCTGTTGTAGATACATGTTATGTAGGGGTACAGTTAGCTGTTGTAGATACATGTTATGTAGGGGTACAGTTAGCTGCTGTAGATACATGTTATGTAGGGGTACAGTTAGCTGCTGTAGATACATGTTATGTAGGGGTACAGTTAGCTGTTGTAGATACATGTTATGTAGGGGTACAGTTAGCTGCTGTAGATACATGTTATGTAGGGGTACAGTTAGCTGCTGTAGATACATGTTATGTAGGGGTACAGTTAGCTGCTGTAGATACATGTTATGTAGGGGTACAGTAAGTTGCTGTAGATACATGTTATGTAGGGGTACAGTAAGTTGCTGTAGATACATGTTATGTAGGGGTACAGTAAGTTATTGTAGATACATGTTATGTAGGGGTACAGTTAGCTGCTGTAGATACATGTTATGTAGGGGTACAGTTAGCTGCTGTAGATACATGTTATGTAGGGGTACAGTTAGCTGCTGTAGATACATGTTATGTAGGGGTACAGTAAGTTGCTGTAGATACATGTTATGTAGGGGTACAGTTAGCTGCTGTAGATGCATGTTATGTAGGGGTACAGTTAGCTGCTGTAGATACATGTTATGTAGGGGTACAGTTAGCTGCTGTAGATGCATGTTATGTAGGGGTACAGTTAGCTGTTGTAGATACATGTTATGTAGGGGTACAGTTAGCTGCTGTAGATACATGTTATGTAGGGGTACAGTTAGCTGTTGTAGATACATGTTATGTAGGGGTACAGTTAGCTGCTGTAGATACATGTTATGTAGGGGTACAGTTAGCTGCTGTAGATACATGTTATGTAGGGGTACAGTTAGCTGCTGTAGATACATGTTATGTAGGGGTACAGTAAGTTGCTGTAGATACATGTTATGTAGGGGTACAGTAAGTTGCTGTAGATACATGTTATGTAGGGGTACAGTAAGTTGCTGTAGATACATGTTATGTAGGGGTACAGTTAGCTGCTGTAGATACATGTTATGTAGGGGTACAGTTAGCTGCTGTAGATACATGTTATGTAGGGGTACAGTTAGCTGCTGTAGATACATGTTATGTAGGGGTACAGTAAGTTGCTGTAGATACATGTTATGTAGGGGTACAGTTAGCTGCTGTAGATGCATGTTATGTAGGGGTACAGTTAGCTGCTGTAGATACATGTTATGTAGGGGTACAGTTAGCTGCTGTAGATGCATGTTATGTAGGGGTACAGTTAGCTGTTGTAGATACATGTTATGTAGGGGTACAGTTAGCTGCTGTAGATGCATGTTATGTAGGGGTACAGTTAGCTGCTGTAGATGCATGTTATGTAGGGGTACAGTTAGCTGCTGTAGATGCATGTTATGTAGGGGTACAGTTAGCTGCTGTAGATACATGTTATGTAGGGGTACAGTTAGCTGTTGTAGATACATGTTATGTAGGGGTACAGTTAGCTGCTGTAGATGCATGTTATGTAGGGGTACAGTTAGCTGCTGTAGATGCATGTTATGTAGGGGTACAGTTAGCTGCTGTAGATGCATGTTATGTAGGGGTACAGTTAGCTGCTGTAGATGCATGTTATGTAGGGGTACAGTTAGCTGCTGTAGATACATGTTATGTAGGGGTACAGTTAGCTGCTGTAGATGCATGTTATGTAGGGGTACAGTTAGCTGTTGTAGATGCATGTTATGTAGGGGTACAGTTAGCTGCTGTAGATACATGTTATGTAGGGGTACAGTTAGCTGTTGTAGATGCATGTTATGTAGGGGTACAGTAAGTTGCTGTAGATACATGTTATGTAGGGGTACAGTTAGCTGCTGTAGATACATGTTATGTAGGGGTACAGTTAGCTACTGTAGATACATGTTATGTAGGGGTACAGTTAGCTACTGCCATTGTTGGTTTTGCATGTGGGTTTCAGATGGAATTTCAGTATAACGGATGTAAATGGTACAGTAAGGGAAAAAGTATTTGATCCACTGCTGATTTTGTACATTTGCCCACTGAAAAAGAAATGATCAGTCTATAATTTTAATGGTAGGTTTATTTGAACAGTGAGAGACAGAATAACAAACAAAAAAATCCAGGAAAACGCATGTCAAAAATGTTATAAATTGATTTGCATTTTAATGAGGGAAATAAGTATTTGACCCCCTCTCAATCAGAAAGATTTCTGGCTCCCAGGTGTCTTTTTATACAGGTAACGAGCTGAGATTAGGAGCACACTCTTAAAGGGAGTGCTCCTAATCTCAGTTTGTTACCTGTATAAAAGACACCTGTCCACAGAAGCAATCAATCAATCAGATTCCACTCTCCACCATGGCCAAGACCAAAGAGCTCTCCAAGGATGTCAGGGACAAGATTGTAGACCGACACAAGGCTGGAATGGGCTACAAGACCAGCGCCAAGCAGCTTGATGAGAAGGTGACAACAGTTGGTGCGATTATTCTCAAATGGAAGAAACACAAAATAACTGTCAATCTCCCTCCAAGAAAACAATTGGTAACACACTACGCCGTGAAGGACTGAAATCCTGCAGCGCCCGCAAGGTCCTCCTGCTCAAGAAAGCACATATACAGGCCTGTCTGAAGTGCCAATTAACATCTGAATGATTCAGAGGAGAACTGGGTGAAAATGTTGTGGTCAGATGAGACCAAAATCGAGGTCATTGGCATCAACTCAAGTCGCCGTGTTTGGAGGAGGAGGAATGCTGCCTATGACCCCAAGAACACCATCCCCACCGTCAAACATGGAGGTGGAAACATTATGCTTTGGGGGTGTTTTTCTGCTAAGGGGACAGGACAACTTCACCGCATCAAAGGGACGATGGACGGGGCCATGTACCGTCAAATCTTGGGTGAGAACCTCCTTCCCTCAGCCAGGGCATTGAAAAAACGGTTGTGGATGGGTATTTCAGCATGACAATGAACCAAAACACACGGCCAAGGCAACAAAGGAAGAAGCACATTAAGGTCCTGGAGTGGCCTAGCCAGTCTCCAGACCTTAATCCCATAGAAAATCTGTGGAGGGAGCTGAAGGTTCGAGTTGCCAAACGTCAGCCTCAACCTTAATGACTTGGAGAAGATCTGCAAAGAGGAGTGGGACAAAATCCCTCCTGTTTTGCAGAGGGGTCAAATACTTATTTCCCTCATTAAAATGCAAATCAATTTAACATTTTTGACATGCGTTTTTCTTGATTTTGTTGTTGTTATTCTGTCTCTCACTGTTCAAATAAACCTACCATTCAAATTATAGACTGATCATGTCTTTGTCAGTGGGCAAACGTACAAAATCAGCGGTGGATCAAATACTTTTCTCCCTCACTGTATGTCATTGGTTTCAGTCTTAACTCCAGGGAAGGTACTCTCTTTATAGCACAGCCTCATGGTGGTTACTACATGGCACGCATTACTGAATGGTATTGCTTTTTTCATACAAAGAGCAAGTTCTAGATAAAATATTCAATAAACGAGTAAACCCACTAGATACAGTATGTTTGTACTCCTCTGTGGTCTTGAACTCTCGATGCGTGCGTCAAAATGATGTTTGTTTTTGTTGGTCTGTACAGGATACGGGGTCAACATCTATACAAGCTGCTGACAGTACAGCTATCAATGGCAGTATTATACCCACAGACAAACGGTAGGAGATACTGTAATAATCTATATATTAACTTAATTATCACTGTGATCTCTTCCCTATATTTAAACAGTAGTACAGACTGTACTCTGCGTGTAATTTACAGATCATGGAATAAAATAAGCTCTCCTACAGGTGTTTTTCCTCCCGATGGTCTTCCAAGCCGTTGTGGCTTTGACCAAACTGCCCGTAGGCAACTCTGATGCAGTGTAACTTGAGGATGGGACTTTTTTTAGTTCTAGAATGGAGCAATGTGTTAGTCACTGGCTGCACCTATATAGTAGACCAGGGTCTGTATTTACAAAGAGTGCTAATATGGGCTCAGATTTCCCTTTTAGATTACATGGATAGGGGGACCTGATCCTAGATCAGCACTCCTACTCTACGACTCTGAATACTGGCCCCAGTGTTTTTTGTCCATCAGGAAAAGGAATAAAAATGTGAACTCTTGTATCTTTCCCTCTTACAGGATAGGGTTCCTAGGGCTGGGGCTTATGGGTAGTGGAATAGTGTCCAACCTGTTAAAGATGGGTCACGTCGTCACAGTGTGGAATCGCACAGCAGAAAAGGTACCACAAGACAACCAACATGTGAGAAAATACTATACAGAAAATTTACTCCTGTGATTCCATCAACATTATTATTAAAACAACAGTTACTTGGTACAGTATTGTAATCTATGCAATAAATCATTTTATTTATAATGTAACGTAACAAAGTTTGGGTTTGGTTCTGAATTTGACCTACTTCCTGTTGTGACATCACTTCCTGTGAGCTCACGTCCTGTCTTGTTCCTGTTGTCTTCCTACTGCAGTGTGACCTGTTCATCCAGGAGGGGGCCAGGTTAGGGCGGACCCCAGCAGAGGTGGTCTCCATGTGTGACATCACCTTCTCCTGCGTCTCAGACCCCAAGGCTGCCAGAGATGTAAGTACTAAGGAAACCGACACAAATCTCAATGGAGAAAGTTTGTATGCGTGTATTCAGGCCAGATTTACAGGCAGATAAAAAAGAGTGGAATGTTAGCACAAACAGACTGGATTTCTCCCAGGCTACCATGTTGCTGCAGTTAGTAAGCTTGGTGTGAAAAGTATTGTAATGCCTTTTTTGTTCCGACTGCAGTGACTAATTTATGTCACTGCCTATTGCTCTTCATACCCCTCTCTCTCTCTCGCCTCCCCGCTCTCTCTCTCTCTCGCCGCCCCGCTCTCTCTCTCTCGCCGCCCCGCTCTCTCTCTCTCGCCGCCCCGCTCTCTCTCTCTCGCCGCCCCGCTCTCTCTCTCTCTCCCGCTCTCTCTCTCTCGCCTCCCGCTCTCTCTCTCTCGCCTCCCCGCTCTCTCTCTCTCGCCTCCCGCTCTCTCTCTCGCTCCCGCTCTCTCTCTCGCCGCCCGTCTCTCTCTCTCGCCGCCCGCTCTCTCCTCTCGCTCGCGCCCGCTCTCTCTCGCCGCCCCGCTCTCTCTCTCGCGCCCGCTCTCTCTCGCCGCCCGCTCTCTCTCTCTCGCCGCCCCGCTCTCTCTCTCTCTCTCTCGCCTCCCGCTCTCTCTCTCTCGCCTCCCCGCTCTCTCTCTCTCGCTTCCCCGCTCTCTCTCGCTCCTCCCCTCTCTTTCGCTCCTCCCCTCTCTCTCGCTCCTCCTCCCCTCTCTCCTCTCTCTCCTCCCCTCCTGCCAGTTGGTACTGGGTCCCAGTGGAGTGCTCCAGGGCATCAGGCCAGGGAAATGTTACGTAGAGATGTCTACCCTCGACCCAGAGACCATCACAGAGCTCTCACAGGTACACACATACATACTAATGCTTGCACTTCCCACTGTCACTAGGCCATCATTGCTCTCCCATTGGGTATTGTCGTTACATCATCAATCATCTTATCCTATGCTCTCTCATTAGCTCCTCTACTGCCACACCACTGTCTGATTGGCTCCTGTCCCTGTCTGTCATTAGGTGATATCGTCGCGGGGCGGGCGCTTCCTGGAGGCTCCTGTGGCAGGGAGCCAGCAGGTGTCTAACGAGGGCATGCTGGTCATCCTAGCTGCCGGAGACAGGACGGTCTACGAAGACTGCAGCTCCTGTTTCCAGGCCATGGGAAAGACCTCCTTCTTCCTAGGTAGGTGGTCTGAGTTTTAGGCCAGTCACACTGGAGTGTCTTAGCCAAGGGCTATCCAATTTACTGTTGTACCAGGTGAAGCAGGTTAACATGTGTCCATGTTGTGTGTGTGTTCTCAGGTGAGGCGGGTAACGCAGCAAAGATGATGCTGATCCTCAACATGGTACAGGGAAGCTTCATGGCCACCATCGCCGAGGGGCTGACCCTAGCCCAGGCCACGGGCCAATCACAGCATACCTTCCTGGACATCCTGTCTCAGGGTCAGATGGCCAGCACCTTCGTGGACCAAAAATGCCAGAGTGAGTCAGAAACAAAAACACTGCTGAGTGAGTCAGCAAAAAATACAATGTCTCCCAAATGGCACCGTATTCCCTTTTTATAGTGCACAACTTTAGACCAGAGCCCATTGGAAACTCGGAGCATAGTGAATTCAATTGATTTAACATGTGTTAAATTATTTTTTCATTTCTCTCACAAGCAACGTGTCCGGTTTGGGGCCAGTGTTATCCCTAAAAGCATGACTCGTTTAGTAAAAGATGCCCCAATATTGATGGTTACAAAGTTTGTTACCTGTTCAGTTCATGTTGTAATACCTTCCTCGGCTATGGTTAAACTATTCAAAATGGCATATTGTTTTATTACATCTCTCCACTGCTAATGATGATAAGGTCTTTCCCCCGGATCTTTCCAGATATCCTACAGGGCAACTTCAAACCAGACTACTATTTGAAACACATTCAGAAGGATCTGAGGCTAGCCATCTCCATGGGTGACACAGCCAATCACCCAACCCCTATGGCTGCAGCAGCCAATGAGGTAAGACGTTGTTGGATTGACACACACAAAATGGCCGACAATGAGATTCTAAATGGCAATGTTTACATTGGGGGTGGATCTTAGCTATTTCAAACGGTCTAAATATCCACATACCCATGGACACATTACCCATATTGTTAGCCCAGCACCTACAGTATAGAAAATGGGATGTACGTATTCTACATATAAGGTGGATATATGTCAACATTACTAACTGATATATAATGACCTGTGCTGCTTCCAGCTCCTCTGGTGTCTGGGAGTTTGGGAATTAATAAACAGGCAGCTTGCACTGTTCCTAACCTGGCCCAGTCCTCAGTGTGGGAACACTGTTCCTAACCTGGCCCAGTCCTCAGTGTGGGAACACTGTTCCTAACCTGGCCCAGTCCTCAGTGTGGGAACACTGTTCCTAACCTGGCCCAGTCCTCAGTGTGGGAACACTGTTCCTAACCTGGCCCAGTCCTCAGTGTGGGAACACTGTTCCTAACCTGGCCCAGTCCTCAGTGTGGGAACACTGTTCCTAACCTGGCCCAGTCGTCGGTGTGGGCTGTGGGAACACTGTTCGTAACCTAGCCCAGTCGTCAGTGTGGGCTGTGGGTTCCATTCCAATGTTAGTCGAGCCCACGGTGTCAGGGGTCCAGTACTTCTGGTACAGTTTCTCTGTTCACTCTCTGGGGACATGAACCCCCCTGGTACACAGACACTGAGGGGGACATGAACCCCCCTGGTACACAGACACTGAGGGGGACATGAACCCCCTCTGTGTGGGAACACTGTTCCTAACCTGGCCAGTCCTCAGTGTGGGCTGCGGGAACACTGTTCCTAACCTGGCCCAGTCCTCAGTGTGGGAACACTGTTCCTAACCTGGCCCAGTCCTCAGTGTGGGAACACTGTTCCTAACCTGGCCCAGTCCTCAGTGTGGGAACACTGTTCCTAACCTGGCCCAGTCCTCGCTATGGGAACACTGTTCCTAACCTGGCCCAGTCCTCAGTGTGGGAACACTGTTCCTAACCTGGCCCAGTCCTCGCTATGGGAACACTGTTCCTGACCTGGCCCAGTCCTCAGTGTGGACTGTGGGAACACTGTTCCTAACCTGGCCCAGTCCTCAGTGTGGGAACACTGTTCCTAACCTGGCCCAGCCCACACTGAGGACTGGGCGTGGGAACACTGTTCCTAACCTGGCCAGTCGTCAGTGTGGGCTGTGGGAGCACTGTTCCTAACCTGGCCAGTCCTCAGTGTGGGCTGTGGGAACACTGTTCCTAACCTGGCATAGTCCTCGCTGTGGGAACACTGTTCCTAACCTGGCCCAGTCCTCAGTGTGGACTGTGGGAACACTGTTCGTAACCTGACCAGTCCTCAGTGTGGGCTGTGGGAACACTGTTCCTAACCTGGCATAGTCCTCGCTGTGGGAACACTGTTCCTAACCTGGCCCAGTCCTCAGTGTGGACTGTGGGAACACTGTTCCTAACCTGGCCCAGTCCTCAGTGTGGGCTGTGGGAACACTGTTCCTAACCTGGCCCAGTCCTCAGTGTGGGAACACTGTTCCTAACCTGGCCCAGCCCACATTGAGGACTGGGCGTGGGAACACTGTTCCTAACCTGGCCCAGTCCTCAGTGTGGGAACACTGTTCCTAACCTGGCCCAGCCCACACTGAGGACTGGGCGTGGGAACACTGTTCGTAACCTGGCCAGTCGTCAGTGTGGGCTGTGGGAGCACTGTTCCTAACCTGGCCAGTCCTCAGTGTGGGCTGTGGGAACACTGTTCCTAACCTGGCCCAGTCCTCAGTGTGGGCTGTGGGTTCCATTCCAGTGTTACAGTCGAGCCCACAGTGTCAGGGGTCCAGTACCTCTGGTACAGTTTCTCTGAGTACTTCTGGTACAGTTTCTCTGTTCACTCTCTGGGGACATGAACCCCCCTGGTACACAGACACTGAGGGGGACATGAGGATGGTAAATAATTGACTGAACAAACTGATTTGAAGCCTCAATGAACTGATTGAAGCCTCATATTTACCAGATAATAATAAGACATGCTACAAGACAAGAGATCAGTAAACATCATCTCATCTTCCCTATTATCTAATCCAGTGAGATGTTTCTTTTGGAACCCCCCTCTATTCATTTGACCAAATTCTGTTTCCATGAACAACAAAGTTGTACTGTGGGGAGAACAAGTATTTGATACACTGCCGATTTTGCACGTTTTCCTACTTACAAAGCATGTAGAGGTCTGTAATTTTATCATAGGTACACTTCAACTGTGAGAGACGGAATCTAAAACAAAAATCCAGAAAATCACATTGTATGATTTTTAAGTAATTCATTTGCATTTTATTGCATTACATAAGTATTTGATCACCTACCAACCAGTAAGAATTCCGTCTCTCACAGACCTGTTAGTTTTTCTTTAAGCCCTCCTGTTCTCCACTCATTACCTGTATTAACTGCACCTGTTTGAACTCGTTACCTGTATAAAAGACACCTGTCCACACACTCAATCAAACAGACTCCAACCTCTCCACAATGGCCAAGACCATAGAGCTGTGTAAGGACATCAGGGATAAAATTGTAGACCTGCACAAGGCTGGGATGGGCTACAGGACAATAGGCAAGCAGCTTGGTGAGAAGGCAACAACTGTTGGCGCAATTATTAGAAAATGGAAGAAGTTCAAGATGATGGTCAATCACCCTCGGTCTGGGGCTCCATGCAAGATCTCACCTTGTGGGGCATCAATGATCATGAGGAAGGTGAGGGATCAGCCCAGAACTACACGGCAGGACCTGGTCAATGACCTGAAGAGAGCTGGGACCACAGTCTCAAAGAAAACCATTAGTAACACACCACGCCGTCATGGATTAAAATCCTGCAGCGCACGCAAGGTCCCCCTGCTCAAGCCAGTGCATGTCCAGGCCCGTCTGGTTTGCCAATGACCATCTGGATGATCCAGAGGAGGAATGGGAGAAGGTCATGTGGTCTGATGAGACAAAAATAGAGCTTTTTGGTCTAAACTCCACTCGCCGTGTTTGGGGGAAGAAGAAGGATGAGTACAACCCCAAGAACACCATCCCAACCGTGAAGCATGGAGGTGGAAACATCATTCTTTGGGGATGCTTTTCTGCCAAGGGGACAGGACGACTGCACCGTATTGAGGGGAGGATGGATGGGGCCATGTATCGCGAGATCTTGACCAACAACCTCCTTCCCTCAGTAAGAGCATTGAAGATGGGTCGTGGCTGGGTCTTCCAGCATGACAACGACCCGAAACACACAGCCAGGGCAACTAAGGAGTGGCTCCGTAAGAAGCATCTCAAGGTCCTGGAGTGGCCTAGCCAGTCACCAGACCTGAACCCAATAGAAAATCTTTGGAGGGAGCTGAAAGTCCGTATTGCCCAGCGACAGCCCCGAAACCTGAAGGATCTGGAGAAGGTCTGTATGGAGGAGTTGGCCAAAATCCCTGCTGCAGTGTGTGCAAACCTGGTCAAGACCTACAGGAAACGTATGATCTCTGTAATTGCAAACACAGGTTTCTGTACCAAATATTAAGTTCTGCTTTTCTGATGTATAAAATACTTATGTCATGCAATAAAATGCAAATTAATTACTTAAAAATCATACAATGTGATTTTCTGGATTTTTGTTTTAGATTCCGTCTCTCACAGTTGAAGTGTACCTATGATAAAAAATTACAGACCTCTACATGCTTTGTAAGTAGGAAAACCTGCAAAATCGGCAGGTTATCAAATACTTGTTCTCCCCACTGTATGTTTAGTGTCTCACTTTATGACAACAACGTAACGTTACTTCCTGATACGTACTAACCATGTCGCTCTGTCTGTCTCTTTGTCTTTATCTGTAGGTCTACAAGAGGGCTAAAGCACTGGACCAGTCAGACAACGACATGTCGGCTGTCTACAGAGCCTACATTCACTAAACCTCCTGAAGAGCCTCTCCTCTACCTATCCTCTCCTCTACCTATCCTCTCCCTCTCCTCTACCTATCCTCTCCCTCTCCTCTACCTATCCTCTCCCTCTCCTCTACCTATCCTCTCCCTCTCCTCTACCTATCCTCTACTCTACCTCTCCTCTGGACCACTTATCTTTTATTTTTGTATATTTTATCTCTATTCATTTCCCCCCCCTTTTTTCATCCCCAATTTTGTGATATCCGATTTGGTAGTTAGTCTTGTCCCATCGCTGCAACTCCCGTACACATCCTCCTAAACACAACCCCGCCAAGCCGCTCTGCTTCTTGACACACTGCACGCTTAACCCAGAAGCCAGCCGCACCAATGTGTCGACGGAAACACCGTACACCTGTTGACCGTGTCAGTGGTCGCTACAGCACGATGGGACAAGGACATCCCGGCCAGCCAAACTCTCCCCTAACCCGGACGACGCTGGGCCAATTGTGCGTCGCCTCATGGGTCTCCCGGTCGCGGCCGGCTGCGACTTAGAAGGGTATCGAACCAGCATCTGTAGCAACGCAGCTTGCACTGCGATGCAGTGCCTTAGACCGCTGCGCCACTCGGGAGGTCCCACTCTTATCTTTTACCCATTTTTATTCCATTTTTATTTTAGTAAAATTATTTTTGTCTGGCACCTGAAATATTGGTATACTTCCCAAATGACAACCTACTTCCTATATAGTGCACAACTTTTGACCAGGGCCCATTCTTTCCTCGTGAACGAAGCTGAATACCCAACTCTGTCGACTTGTCTAAACTACATTCAGAGCGTGATTTTGTCATTGTAGAATCAGGGTCCATAGGGCTCTCATCAAAAGTAATGCGCAGCGGTCTAAGGCACTGCATCTCAGTGCTGGAGGCTTCACTACAGACCCAGGTTCGATTCCAGTCTGTATCACAACCGGCCGTGATCAGGAGTCCCATAGGGCGGCGCACAATTGGCCCAGCGTCGTCCGGGTTTGGCCGGTGTAGGCCGTCATTGTAAATAAGAATTTGTTCTTAACTGACTTGCCTAGTTAAATAAAGGCTCAATAAAAAATAAAAAATAAAGATATAGGGAAATAGGATGTAATTTGGGAAACAACCATTCCTTCCCTGTAACTGATGGGAACCTCTGGAACCACCCAACCTGGAACATTGCACTGACTGAGCTTTTTAATAATGTTATAAGAATGGTCCACTGAAGGTTGCTTTTTTTCCCCCCCATCTTTGCTGTTTGTTGTCGATGGTGCTGGTCAAGTTTCTGATGGTAAAGTACTGCAGGGTGTTCAGAACATATTTTGGGATGCAGCCCATTGTTGACGCACGGTAAGGTGTTCAGTAGTGATTTGGAACGCGACCCATTTGCTTAATGCTGTCGGGTGGGTTTTGAAGGTGTGTACAGGCCATGGATTAATTTATCACTTGTGTTCTTTCTTTGCGTTTTATTTAATTCTACGTGTGAAAATGTCCTTTTATTTTGAATGTCAGAATTCCATAAACGTATAAAGCTGTTGATATTATCTTTAAAAAGAGGGCAAAGGCTAGGAGATCACCAAGAGGAATAATGCCACTGCTTTGCCTTAATATTGGAACCCTTTGAAATCTTCTGACATTTATTTATTTATTTTAGACACTCTAGATCTCTCTATTCTACTTCTCTTGGTGCAGTTTTACCTGGAGTTTTTTCCGTAGTTCTCTGAATCTGAACAGTGTTTGTTGTGTTAGGGGGCAGGTTCTCTAACAGGTTAAGGTTATGTTAATAAGGTTATTCTGAGGCCTTATAATACAGTAATGAGTTTATCGTTCTTCTAACAGGGATTCATCCCAAATGGCACCCTACTCCCTTTATAGTGCAATACTTTTGCCCAGAACCCTGGTCAAAAGTAGTGCACTATGTAGGGAATAGGGTGCCATTTGGACGCATCCTGGGACATTTTAAGGTTATCATGTTTAAAACCCATTGCAGTGATCTAACATTATAAAACAGGCAAGTTGTTCACTTTTTATTGTACATGTATGTATGGGGACCCACATTATGAAACCACATTCTGCTTAGCGACCTGTTGTATTTTAACTTAACTATTGATCAGTTGGCTTGATGACTTGGGTTATTGCACCACAACAGTTCCCCTTTGCAGTGGTCCCAGTCTGTTTGTGCCATCATGCCAACTCGTTGTCATATCAAACATGTTGGGCTTGACAAGTACAGCAAGGAAGTTGGCCAAGACCACAAACAGATCTGGGATCAGACTAAGGAGGACAGATGTATTTATTACCAGATCAATCACCATACAGGAAACAGTCAAACTACAGAATGTGAATTTCTGTTTAATCATAACCACTCCTTGAGATTCAAGGCCCAATCTACAACCTTTCATGTTCTCCTTAAAAGGGATACCTGGCAGGGCCATGAGAAGACAGGCAATGGTTACCTGAATGGCAGTGGGGGAATTTAGGCCACATAACAAAATACATTAAAGAGAATTAGTCACCATCAAAATACCTCATAACCTACTGTAGCTTGAGGTGGGTTATTGTCCTGTCAAAATTAAATATGGCTCACTTTCAATAATGATTTTATCCCTTTTTGTTTTAGTTCATTTTGATTAGAAAAAACGTGAACCTATTAAATTCAGTGTAAAACCCAATTGAACATGTATAACCTCTGTTTTTGATTTTGGTTGTATATCATTTTCACAAGGTAATGATCATCCTATTTTTTTTAGAAAATACATTTTCCTTTTGCCAAGCAAGATGTGAATTAAGTTTTAGGTTTAATTTGTTTGAACACGAATAGTTTTAAAGATTAAGAAGTATGTATTTAGTAGGAAACATTCAAACAAATGACTTTGTAAATAGCCCATATTGGTTGAGCGGATGTTTGCTTTATAAATAAAGGGTAATATAAAATACTTTTGGTTAGATTCCTCTACTGACTGTCAATCGTCCAGTGTGTCCCAAATGGCACCATGTCCCCTACTCTGGTCAAAAGTAGTGCACTACATCTGGAATAGGGTGCCATATGAAACACACATCTAGTGTCTTAATACTACTGTAGATTGTTCTGTTTTAGTGTTTGCGGTTTTAAATTTATCTCCTGTAAAAAATTGTTTATGTGGCTTATACAGACAAAGTTACTTATAACGGAGATTGTTGAAATGACTTACTTGGGCCCAATTTTGTGCAGGGCCAGGCGGGGACGGTGAAACTGTATGGATTTGGGATATTTATGTGAAACATCAAGGCTTTTTTGTGCAGTTTATTAAATCCTCTCCTGACTTAAATCCATGTGTGTTTTCATGAAACACACACACCGTAGTGAAAATCATATTTATTCACAAGGCAACACAGATCTAATTCTGTTGATATAGATTGCAATTTGTACTTGATTAAACAGTACTACTGTGTTTTGAGGTCAACCAGGGGAGAAAAGCTTAGGGGCCTGCTCCAACCACTCTCCTTTCTGCTTTTCTAGGCCTGCTGCGGAAAATGTTTCAATGTGACGCAAACCGGAAGCGCATTCCCAAAGAAGGGATTGGGGGGCGGGGCCAAGATTAATTGTGAGCGTGTGATTTGAAGCTGTCTTGCTACGTAAACACAACACTAGAAGAAGACTGGGTTGAAGATCTTCTAGTTTACGTACTTGGTGGACCGGTCTGCCAGCGGGAATGCTCAATCCTCAAAGATCTTTATCTGAACTCTCAAATATGTCGGGTCCAAGCCAAGCCGAGAGGGCTGTTTTGGTAAGCAAAGCTGTAAGGGTCGGGATCATGACAAGCTAGCTAACAACATTAATGGGTTTACCTTGGCTAGCTAGTTATTAATCGACGTCAAGCTACCTATTTTGCTAGCCAACTACTGATTGTTACTGTTATGGTTGTACATGTTCTTATGCGATCTTGCGTGATAGAAAGGGACGTTAGCTATACACTTAGTGTACAAAACATTAAGGACACCTGCTCTGTACAAGACAGACTGACCATGTAAATCCAGATGAAAGCTATGATCCCTTGTTGATGTCACTTGTTAAATGAACTTCAGTCAGTGTAGATGAAGGGGAGGACTGAGACAGGTTAAATAAGGATTTTTAACCCTTGAGACAATTGAGACATGGATTGTGTATGTGTGCCATTCAGAGGGTGAATGGGCAAGTCAAAATATGTAAGTGTCTTTGAGTGGGGTATGGTAGTAAGTGTCAGGCGCACTGGTTTGTGTCAAGAACTGCGAAGCTGCTGGGTTTTTCACGCTCAACAGTTTATCGTGTGTATCGAGAATGGTCCACCACCCAAAGGACATCCAGCCAACCTGACAACTGTGGGAAGCATTGGAGTCAACATGGGCCAACGTCCCTGTGCGACTCAATATTAGGAAGGCGTCCTTAATGTTTTGTACACTCACTGCCATAGTGCCTGACAGTGCCGAGAATAAAACTGCTCTGCTGCCTTGCATCTGCAAGATCTGGTGTTGTTCTTTGCAATACCTTTTCTGCTGATTGTCAATGACAACGTGATATACAGTATGATCGAAGTCCTCATAATAGTCATATTGAATGATTGTCACATTTGCAGCCTTCGATGGGCGAGGTCACTGCTTCCCTGCCAACCCCATTATATCTAGCCTATTGTACACACCTACATCCATAGGTGTCAAGCGTCACATTCAGTCCTCAAGGGTGTGCTTCATCCAAGAACTCCCCAGTGCGATATAAGGTATATGCAGGGCTTTCTATATAGCTAGCTAGTATACAGGAGTCCCCAGTCTATATATCTAGCTAGTATACAGAAGAACTCCCCAGTCTATGTAGCTAGCTAGTATACAGAAGCAGGTCTCTTAAAGATAGTGGTATGTATGTAGATACTGTACACAGGCACAAGAGCATCATGTCTGTGTTGCGTCCTGTCAGATGAGATTCCTACCATAGAATTAGTGAATCATTCTAATTCTATGATTCCTGCATTCAGGGAAGAAGAACCACAAACAGCATTCTAAGAACACCAGTGGAGTTCTAATTGGAACCATGATAATGTGAACATTCTAGAACAGAACAATCCTGTCTATCAATCTACCCCTATCTCTGCTGACCACCACAGTAACTCTTGTTTGTCTTCTCTCTCTCCCTCCCTCTCCTCTCTCTCCCCCTCCCTCTCCTCTCTCTCCCCCTCTCCTCTCTCTCCCTTCCTTTCTTCCTCTCTCCCACCCTCCCTTCCTCTCAGGAGGAGGAGTTTAACTGGTTGCTGAAGGAGGAGGTCCATGCTGTTTTGAAGCAGCTCCAGGATATACTCAAGGCAAATATTAGGCACACATCTAGGATCAGCTTCCTCTCTACCTATCCTAACCTTAACATTAGTGGGGGAAAGTCCCAAACTGATCCAAGATCAGTGTCTAGGGGCAACCTCAACCTACACAGGGGTACTCAACTCTTACACTACGAGGTCCGGAGCCTGCTGGTTTTCTGTTCTACCTGATAATTAATTGCACACACCTGGTGTCCCAGGTCTAAACCAGTCCCTAATTAGAGGGAAACAATGAAATAATTCAGTGGAACTGTCTTCGAGGTCCAGAGTTGAGTTTGAGGGCTACACCTAAGTATTGACTCCATAGGATCAAAGAGCTCCGATCACAAGACAATGGTGTCACTGAGTGTCTTAACACTGCTGAGTTGTCAATATTGGATTAGACCTAGCTGTGGTACACTGACCCCATAGCCATAGGTGATGATCCTTTAAGAATAGATGATCCTGGCTAATGATGAACCATGTAGAACAAATGCATTCCAAGACATTTCAACTTTGGCTAGGTTGTTGTGTAACTCAATTCTTCAAATGTTGTTTGATTTCAGTGTACTGTTGTCTGAGTTGATTGCTGTTTGTGCTCAAGTTTCTCAAGACATTTGATTGAGTTATTGATGGAGATATTTATGATACTGTAACTAGATTATGTACTATGTAACTATACTGAACAAAAATATAAACGCAACAATTTCATTGATTTTTACGGAGTTACAGTTCATATGAGGAAATCAGTCAATTTAAATAAATTCATTAGGCCCTAATCTATGGATGTCACATGACTGCGAATACAGATATGCATCTGTTGGTCACAGATACCTTACAAAACAATGGGTCTCAGGATCTCGTCACTGTATTTTTGTGCATTTAAATTGCCATCGATAAAATGCGATTGTGTTTGTTGTCCGTAGCTTATGCCTGCCCATACCATAACCCCACCACCACCATGGGCCACTCGTTGACATCAGCAAACCAATCGCCCACACGACGCCATACACGTGGTCTGAGGTTGTGAGGCCGGTTGGACGTATTGCCAAATTCTCTAAAACGACGTTGGAGGTGGCTTATGGTAGAGAAATGCACATTCACTTCTCTGGCAACAGCTCTGGTGGACATTCCTGCAGTCAGTATGCCAATTGCATCTGTGGCATTGTGTTGTGTGGCAAAACTGCACATTTTGGACTCGCCATTTATTGTCCCCAGCACAAGGTGTACCTGTGTAATGATCATGCTGTTTAATCAGCTTCTTGATATGCCACACCTGTCAGGTGTATGGATTATCTTGGCAAAGGAGAAATGCTCACTAACGGGTGTAAACAAATGTGCACAACATTTGAGAAATAAGCTTTATGTGCGTATGGAACATTTCTGGGATATTTTATTTCAGCTCCTGAAACATGTACCAACACTTTACATGTTGCATTTTATATTTTTGTTCAGTGTATATTGTGTACTATGTAACTAGATTGTGTACTATGTTTATGTCACCAGGAGGCATCCAGGAGGTTCTCCATGCCCACCCCTGGACTGGAGAGCCAACTGAAACAGGAGAACTTCATCCTGGGCAGCTCAACGTAAGACTTGGAGGGATTCATTAGTTGATTGATTGGTTAATTGATCGGTTAGGGTGATTGATTTGTTGAGTGAGTGTGTGAGTGAGTTTGATTGACTTTATTGGCCATTTTAAAAACATAATGTGTCTTGATTCATAGCAACACAATAGACAATGTAAGACATTGATATAATGTGCACTATAAGAAACCCCATCTAGTCCAGCCTAACGAAGACCTATAGTTCACACATGACAGAATAGAAACACATGTCGGATTATGTTATAACCTATACATTCCTTGTTAGACAACATGCATTACCAAAGCAAGTTATTTTCTAATGGTGTTTTTTTCTGGTAAATGTGATTCAACATATAGAGCATGAAAATAGGCTTATTTTTGATGCCTTGTTGCACCTATTTAAAGTTCAGAAGCAAGTCCCAACATATCACCTGTTTCATTTATTAGTGTATGTGTGCGCTTCAGGTCCATGGCTGGACGTATATGTGTTGGTCTAGGAAAACTCTTTGCCTGCTAACATTTGTTTTAGTGGAGGGCCTGTTTATACATTACACAACCTTCTGTTTACAGACATCATCAACAACAGTTTTCTAATCTGCCGGGATTTGAGTCTATGACAAGGTGACATACGACATAGGACTCAGGTCAAAAGTAGTGTAGTGTATAGGGGATAGGGTGCCATTTGGGACTTCCACAGTGTCATTATTGCGGTTCTCGTGAGTCCTGCCGTCTTGTCTTTGCAGCATGGACCAGGTGAAAGGAGTACTGACTCTACAGGGAGAAGCCCTGACTCAAGCTGTGAGTATCTCTTGTCTCTGGTTGTAGACTATTCTCTGGAAACCTCCCAGTAGCAGTGTTTGACTGTGTTTTTAGTAGGGATAAAATGTTGTTACAATGTCAGGTTCTTTCTGACTGTAACATGTTTTCTCTACTAAAACACATTACAGAAAGAACCTGACACATTACATTTACATTTTAGTCATTTAGCAGACGCTCTTATCCAGAGCGACTTACAGGAGCAATTAGGGTTAAGTGCCTTGCTTAAGGGCACAGACAGATTTTTCACCTAGTCGGCTCGGGGATTAGAACCAGCGACCTTTCGGTTACTGGCACAACGCTCTTAACCACTAAGCTACCTGCCACCCATTACAGAAAGAACCTGACATTGTAACATGTTACAGTGGGGAAAAAAAGTATTTAGTCAGCCACCAATTGTGCAAGTTCTCCCACTTAAAAAGATGAGAGAGGCCTGTAATTTTCATCATAGGTACACGTCAACTATGACAGACAAATTGAGGGAAAAAAATCCAGAAAATCACATTGTAGGATTTTTAATGAATTTATTTGCAAATTATGGTGGAAAATAAGTATTTGGTCACCTACAAACAAGCAAGATTTCTGGCTCTCACAGACCTGTAACTTCTTCTTTAAGAGGCTCCTGTCACGATCGTTCATGAACGAGAAGGACCAAGGCGCAGCGTGATATGCATTCATATTTATTAACGACTAAACACACGACAAAACAACAAACGAAACGTGAAGTCCAAGGTAGCATACAAACAACATACCTTTACGGAACAAGATCCCACAACCCACTAGTGCCAACAGGCTACCTAAGTATTGTCCCCAATCAGAGACAACGAGCTACAGCTGCCTCTGATTGGGAACCACCCTGGCCAACATAGATCTAAACGATCTAGAAACTAACATAGACAAACCCAACACAGAAAATACACACCCTGACTCAACAAATACAAGTCCCTAGAGTCAGGGTGGGCATTCTGCCTCGGAGGCGGATCCGGGTGTGACCACCACTTACTCTCCACCTCCCCGTTGCGCCCCTGGTCTGGTCTGGACCTTGGCGCGCTGCTTCCTTCCTCCCACGAAGTACCACGCCCTGTCTGGACCCTGGTGTGGGAGACCCCGAACCTGGAGAGGGGCTGACATCTGGGTCTGGACTGGAACCGCTGACTGGAGCTGGACCCGACGACGGTGGATCGAACTGCTCTGGCGCCGGGGTGGAGCCGCTGACCGGAACTGGATCAGGCACCGGTGGAGCGGACTGCTCTGGCTCCGGAGTGGAGCCGCTGACCGGAGCTGGACTGGACCCCGGTGGAGCGGATTGCTCTGACTCTGGAGTGGAGCAGCTGACCGGTGCCAGACCAGGCACCGGTGGAACAGGCACAGGCCGTGCCGGACTGGACACACGCACCACTGGCTTGGTGCGGGGAGCAGGAACGGGCCGGACTGGGCTGACGACACACACCCCTGGCTTGGTGCGGGGAGCAGGAACGGGCCGTACCGGACTGGCGACGCGCACCACTGGCCTGGTGCGGGGAGCAGGAACGGGCCGGACTGGGCTGACGACGCGCACCACTGGCTTGGTGCGGGGAGCAGGAACGGGCCGCACCGGACTGGCGACGCCGCACCACTGGCCTGGTGCGGGGAGCAGGAACGGGCCGGACTGGGCTGACGACGCGCACCACTGCCTTGGTGCGGGGAGCAGGAACGGGCCGTACCGGACTGGCGACGCGCACCACTGGCCTGGTGCGGGGAGCAGGAACAGGCCGGGCTGGCGACGCGCACCACTGGCTTGGTGCGAGGGACAGGAACAGGTCGGACCGGGCTGGCGACGCGCACCACTGGCTTGGTGCGAGGGACAGGAACAGGTCGGACCGGGCTGGCGACGCGCACCACTGGCTTGGTGCACGGGGAAGGAACAGGCCGGGCCGGGCTGGCGACGCGCACCACTGGCTTGATGCGAGGAGCAGGAACGGGCCGAACCATACTGGGAACACCCACCACTGGCTTAGTGCGGGAATCAGGAACGGGCCGGACCGGACTGGCGACACGCACCACTCGATTGGTGCGAGGAGCGGGACTGGGTTCCTTCATTAACCCCCGCTCCTTCTGCTGCCTAACCAGCTCCTCTCGCCGTGCCTCTACACTTTCCTTCTGCTCCCTCTGAACCAATGACCCCCTTAATCTGGCGGCCTCCTCTGCTAAACGGCTGAACCGCTCTATCGCGGCCTCCTGCTGCCTCGTCGTCCACGGCGTGAGCCCCCCCCTACATTTTTTTGGGGCTTGTCTCTCCCCCGTGATCATGGCCTCCATCCCTCTTGCCAGACTCTCGCTCATCATCTCCCAAGTCCATCCTCTCTCCTCGTCACGCTGCTTGATCCAGGATTGGTGGGATCTTCTGTCACGATCGTTCATGAACGAGAAGGACCAAGGCGCAGCGTGATATGCATTCATATTTATTAACGACAAAACAACAAACGAAACGTGAAGTCCAAGGTAGCATACAAACAACATACCTTTACGGAACAAGATCCCACAACCCACTAGTGCCAACAGGCTACCTAAGTATGGTCCCCAATCAGAGACAACGAGCTACAGCTGCCTCTGATTGGGAACCACCCTGGCCAACATAGATCTAAACGATCTAGAAACTAACATAGACAAACCCAACACAGAAAATACACACCCTGACTCAACAAATACAAGTCCCTAGAGTCAGGGCGTCAGGGCGTGACAGGTCCTCTGTCCTCCACTCGTTACCTGTATTAATGGCACCTGTTTGAACTTGTTATCAGTATAAAAGACACCTGTCCACAACCTCAAACAGTCACACTCCAAACTCCACTATGGCCAAGACCAAAGAGCTGTCAAAGGACACCAGAAACAAAATTGTAGACCTGCACCAGGCTGGGAAGACTGAATCTGCAATAGGTAAGCAGCTTGGTTTGAAGAAATCAACTGTGGGAGCAATTATTAGGAAATGGAAGACATACAAGACCACTGATAATCTCCCTCGATCTGGGGCTCCACGCAAGATCTCACCCAGTGGGGTCAAAATGATCACAAGAACGGTGAGCAAAATCCCAGAACCACACGGGGGGACCTAGTGAATGACCTGCAGAGAGCTGGGACCAAAGTAACAAAGCCTACCATCAGTAACACACTACGCCGCCAGGGACTCAAATCCTGCAGTGCAAGACGTGTCCCCCTGCTTAAGCCAGTACATGTCCAGGCCCATCTGAAGTTTGCTAGAGTGCATTTGGATGATCCAGAAGATGATTGGGAGAATGTCAGATGAAACCAAAATATAACTTTTTGGTAAAAACTCAACTCGTCGTGTTTGGAGGACAAAGAATGCTGAGTTGCATCCAAAGAACACCATACCTACTGTGAAGCATGGGGGTGGAAACATCATGCTTTGGGGCTGTTTTTCTGCAAAGGGACCAGGACGACTGATCCGTGTAAAGGAAAGAATGAATGGGGCCATGTATCGTGAGATTTTGAGTGAAAACCTCCTTCCATCAGCAAGGGCATTGAAGATGAAACGTGGCAGGGTCTTTCAGCATGACAATGATCCCAAACACACCGCCCGGGCAATGAAGGAGTGGCTTCGTAAGAAGCATTTCAAGGTCCTGGAGTGGCCTAGCCAGTCTCCAGATCTCAACCCCATAGAAAATCTTTGGAGGGAGTTGAAAGTCTGTGTTGCCCAGCGACAGCCCCAAAACATCACTGCTCTAGAGGAGATCTGCATGGAGGAATGGGCCAAAATACCAGCAACATTGTGTGAAAACCTTGTGAAGACTTACAGAAAACATTTGACCTGTGTCATTGCCAACAAAGGGTATATAACAAAGTATTGAGAAACTTTTGTTATTGACCAAATACTTATTTTCCACCATAATTTGCAAATAAATTCATTAAAAATCCTACAATGTGATTTTCTGGAATTTTTTTTCTCAATTTGTCTGTCATAGTTGACGTGTACCTATGATGAAAATTACAGGCCTCTCTCATCTTTTTAAGTGGGAGAACTTGCACAATTGGTGGCTGACTAAATACTTTTTTCCCCCACTGTATCTCTACTAAAACACATTACAGAAAGAACCTGACATTGTAACATGTTCTCTCTACTAAAACACATTACAGAAAGAACCTGACATTGTAACAACATGTTTTCTGCTAAAACACATTACAGAAAGAACCTGACATTGTAACAACATGTTTTCTGCTAAAACACATTACAGAAAGAACCTGACATGTTACAATGTCAGGTTCTTTCTGTAATGTGTTTTAGTAGAGAGAACATGTTACAATGTCAGGTTCTTTCTGTAATGTGTTTTAGCAGAGAGAACATGTTACAATGTCAGGTTCTTTCTGTAATGTGTTTTAGCAGAGAGAACATGTTACAATGTCAGGTTCTTTCTGTAATGTGTTTTAGTAGAGAACATGTTACAATGTCAGGTTCTTTCTGTAATGTGTTTTAGTAGAGAACATGTTTTTACAATGTCAGGTTCTTTCTGTAATTTTCACCCTCTGTCTTCACAGGACATCAATCTGAAAACTGCTAAAAGCAACCAAGTGATGCATTTCACATTCAGGGATGATAAGCACTGGAAATTGCAACAGGTATTGTAGGGGTGTGTGTGTGTGGTGGATGGTAATAAACAGAATATGATAAAACACATTTTGATTGCAAATTGACCGCAAGAAGCCTAAACAGATATAATATTGGACTAAAACATAATCATATCATACCTTGATTACATTTGGGGACATTGCCCTGCGTAGGGTGCCGTCTTTCAGATGGGACGTTAAAATGGGTGTCCTGACTGTCTGTGCACATTCAAAAAGCCATGGCGCTTATTGTAAGAGTAGGGGTGTTCACCCTGGTGTCATGGCTACATTCCCAACCTGGCCACATTTCCATCAAGGCCACCTAATCAACCCCCTCATTCCTACTTGGCATTTATCACTCCCACGGGCTGCCAGTTGGGGAAGCAAGCTCTAAACCTAACACTGCAGTAATCAATATCAACCTAGTACTAAAAAGAACATGAGGTAGAACAAAAACACACAAGAAAGAAGAAGAAGAACACAAGAAAGTAAGAAGGCTATAAACAGGGTCAGAAAGTTCCAGTACCATATTTCCAATGTGCAGGGATACCGGGGTGATGGAGGTAGATATGTATAGGGGCCAGGTGACTAGGCATCAGGATATATGATAAACAGTGTTCATTGTGATAAAGTAAGTCTAACGTAACTGTCCAACAATATGCATATGATCAATACACTACACTGTTACTAGTTATATCGCTGATAATAATACTGACTCTGTCCCCTCCATCTCTCAGATCTAATAATACTGACTCTGTCCCCTCCCTCCCTCAGATCTAATAATACTGACTCTGTCCCCTCCCTCCCTCAGATCTAATAATACTGACTCTGTCCCCTCCCTCCCTCAGATCTAATAATACTGATGACTCTGTCCCCTCCCTCTCTCAGATCTAATAATACTGACTCTGTCCCCTCCCTCCCTCAGATCTAATAATACTGACTCTGTCCCCTCCCTCCCTCAGATCTAATAATACTGATGACTCTGTCCCCTCCCTCTCTCAGATCTAATAATACTGACACTGTCCCCTCCCACCCTCAGATCTATTAGTACTGACTCTGTCCCCTCCCTCTCTCAGATCTAATTATACTGACTCTGTCCCCTCCCTCTCTCAGATCCAGGATGCTAGGAACCATGTCAATCAGGCTCTGCAGCTGCTGAGTAGTAGAGATGAGAGTTACCACTTCAAGACTGGGGCTGAGGTCAACAAGGTAGGAACACACACCCATACACACAGCTACCACTTTAAGACTGGAGCTGAGGGTAATGAGGTTAGTTTCCACCAGGGAACTCATGTCAGAAATAAACTGATTTTTGTGTCATAGCGGAGCTAACTGGGAAGTGTCTTTCCTCTGTTAAGACTACACTACACATCATTGCACTACACATCATTGCACTACACACCATTGCACTACACACCATTGCACTACACATCATTACACTACACATCATTAGTCTACACTACACATCATTAGTCTACGCTACACATCATTAGTCTACGCTACACATCATTAGTCTACGCTACACATCATTAGACTACGCTACACATAATTAGTATACGCTACACATCATTACGCTACACATCATTAGTCTACGCTACACATCATTACGCTACACATCATTAGTCTACGCTACACATCATTAGTCTATGCTACACATCATTAGTCTATGCTACACATCATTAGTCTATGCTACACATCATTAGTCTACGCTACACATCATTAGTCTATGCTACACATCATTAGACTACGCTACACATAATTAGTATACGCTACACATCATTACGCTACACATCATTAGTCTACGCTACACATCATTACGCTACACATCATTAGTCTACGCTACACATCATTAGTCTATGCTACACATCATTAGTCTATGCTACACATCATTAGTCTATGCTACACATCATTAGTCTATGCTACACATCATTAGTCTACGCTACACATCATTAGTCTATGCTACACATCATTAGTCTATGCTACACATCATTAGTCTACGCTACACATCATTAGTCTACGCTACACATCATTAGTCTATGCTACACATCATTAGTCTATGCTACACATCATTAGTCTACGCTACACATCATTAGTCTATGCTACACATCATTAGTCTATGCTACACATCATTAGTCTACGCTACACATCATTAGTCTACGCTACACATCATTAGTCTATGCTACACATCATTAGTCTATGCTACACATCATTAGTCTATGCTACACATCATTAGTCTACGCTACACATCATTAGACTACGCTACACATAATTAGTCTATGCTACACATCATTAGTCTATGCTACACATCATTAGACTACGCTACACATCATTAGTCTATGCTACACATCATTAGTCTATGCTACACATCATTAGTCTACGCTACACATCATTAGTCTACGCTACACATCATTAGTCTATGCTACACATCATTAGTCTACGCTACACATCATTTTTCAAGGGGTGCTGGTGCTGTGCCCGTACACCGTGTACCTTTTCATTACCTAGTACAACTTTGCTCCACTGTGTACCTTTTCATTACCTAGTACAACTTTGCTCCACTGTGTACCTTTTCATTACCTAGTACAACTTTGCTCCACCGTGTACCTTTTCATTACCTAGTACAACTTTGCTCCACCGTGTACCTTTTCATTACCTAGTACAACTTTGCTCCACCGTGTACCTTTTCATTACCTAGTACAACTTTGCTCCACCGTGTACCTTTTCATTACCTAGTACAACTTTGCTCCACCGTGTACCTTTTCATTACCTAGTACAACTTTGCTCCACCGTGTACCTTTTCATTACTTAGTACAACTTTGCCATCCAAGAGTGCCATCCATATCCTTTAGTCTATTTCCAAGCTCAACGTTTTTTCTGTTGTTGTAGCTGATCACTGTAGTGATGATTGATGATGTTGTTGTAGTTGATCACTGTAGTGATGATGATGATGTTGTTGTTGTAGCTGATGACTGTAGTGATGATGATTGATGTTGTAGTTGATCACTGTAGTGATGATAATGTAGTTGATCACTGTAGTGATGATGATTGTTGTTGTAGTTGATCACTAGTGATGATGATTGTTGTAGTTGATCACTGTAGTGATGATGATGTTGTAGTTGATCACTGTAGTGATGATTGATGATGTTGTTGTAGTTGATCACTGTAGTGATGATGATACTGTAGTGATGTTGTAGTTGATCACTGTAGTGATGATGATGATGTTGTAGTTGATCACTAGTGATGATGATTGTTGTAGTTGATCACTGTAGTGATGATGATTGTTGTAGTTGATCACTGTAGTGATGATGATTGTTGTAGTTGATCACTGTAGTGATGATGATTGTTGTAGTTGATCACTGTAGTGATGATGATGTTGTAGTTGATCACTGTAGTGATGATGATGATGTTGTTGATCACTAGTGATGATGTTGTTGATCACTGTAGTGATGATTGATGATGTTGTTGTAGTTGATCACTGTAGTGATGATGTAGTTGTTGTTGTTGTAGCTGATGGACGCGGTGATGCTGCAGCTGACCAGGGCTCGTAACCGCCTCACCACTCCAGCAGCCATGACCCTGCCGGAGCTGGCCACCAGCGGCCTCACAGTGAGTCTGCCATACGTCATATATCATAGGTCATAGCAGAGAAACTGGTCTCACCGTCTACTGAATGCATTTTACATCACAATGACTCTCTCTCTCTCTCCTTCTCCAGAAGATGTTCACTCCTCCGATGCCAGGTGATGTGATGGTGAACTTCTATATCAACCTGAGTAAGCTGTGCCTGACTGTCTACCAGCTGCACCCAATGCAGCCCAACACCACCAAGGTACTCACATTCACACTGTCATGCAGATACACTCTGCGGATCCAACCCAACCCAGCCCTGAGGCAACATTCACAACAAGATCACACCTGTACGTTAGTTCTGTCACTCAGTGAATCCAGCCCTGAGACAACATTCACAACAAGATCACACCTGTTAGTTCTGTAATCACATGTGGTATTGTGAAGGTGCATCAGTTTGTGTACCTCTGGTGTTTCAACAGAACTTCAGGCCATCTGGAAGCTCTGTGTTACACAACCCTGGAGCCATGTTGTAAGTTCTGTTTTATAACCGTTCACATCATGTCAGTCAGTAACACTTTAGAGGGGGCTGTCTGTGGTCAATACAGAGAGGATCTTTTCATGTCCATATCTTGTTGATGTGAAGATATTAGTGTGTCCCTGTAACAATACTAACTACTGTTAAAAATATATTTTTGTCACTAGTCAGCAACATAGTAATTTATGCTTGTTGGGTCTACCCCGGGTCCTCCCATTTCTGAATAATTTCACACACACAGCCTCTCACAAGTTCCCAACTTTTTTAACACATTTCCAATACATCCAACCTTTTTTTCTTTTTGAACTCTTTCCCTGCTGTCTCCCCCAGTGAGCTGAACAATGCTAAGTTTGAAGTGAGCCAGGTTCACAAGGTGGAGTGTGTTGTCCCCTGGCTCAACAACACACTGCTCTTCTTCACCATCTCACTGCAGCTCTGTCAGCAGCTCAAGGACAAGGTGGGTGACGTCTGCAGCAGCAGGACACTCCATTGGTCCACAGAATATACTCCAGTGAATGAGTAACTGCAGTATTGGCAGAGAGTCAGGCTGGGCCAGTTGGTATGAAGTAGATGATTCACTTTGTTCAAGTGTGTCTTTAACTAAAAGAGATGTCAGACTAAGAAAAGAGAAGCTAGGGAGTGCTGTTTTTGCTTCTGTTAAAAAACATATAAATGGTATGAAAAGGTGCTAATTGGAAACAAGGGTGTAAATAGACTGAGAACCAGAGAAGTTGTGGCTTTATGCACCAGAAAACTGTCAAACTGAAAGCCTACAGTACAAACTACACAAAGACAAGGCACTTATTTTGTGACCTATATTATAAAGCCTTTATTAGATTGGCTTTCCATGACACAATAAATTACATTTTCTTCCTCCTAGATTTCAGTCTTCTCTAGTTTCTGGAACTACCGACCCTTCTAACCAACTGCCGCTAGCTGACCATCAGAATGGCTAGGTGTTTTAACCAACTGCCGCTAGCTGACCATCAGAATGGCTAGGTGTTCTGTCCAAATCCTTCACACCAACCAACCAACCAACCAACCCACCCAGATAAAAGGGATGTCTTGGAAAATATTGTCTGATTGAAGTGGGTTTTGTTTGTATAATTTACAGGAGAACAGCCGGATCAAACTCCATATATATATTACCAGTGTTTAGTATTCCAGGGTTTAGAGCCCATCCATGTGTTACAGCTGCTTTAATTCAGTCCCACATCAACCCCTAGACCCTAACACCTACTCCCTACTTGTGGAGAAAGTATTGGAGGAAGCAATATGGTGGAGCTACTACCATATTACAATATCTATCCAATATATTCAGTGTTTCCCCTAGCTGTGGGGGTGGGGTGGGGGGGTTGTTAGCGCATTGACTGGAAGTCTATGGGAACAGCATGACTTCCAAAGACTTCATCATTGCGCTAATGCAAACTGCATGCCAAGACATAAAAATTGTATTCATGAGTTAATCCGACCTTGGGTAAGTAGAAAAAACCGCTTAATTGCCAAAATCTTCCACTATCCATTTAAAAACCCATCTTGGCAGAAATATACTGTATGTTTAAAAAATAAAATGTCTTTGGAGTGGGGGCAAAGATTGAGTATAGGGGAAACACTGCATTCAGATCTAGACAAGTAGGGACTAGGGGTTGATTTAGGATTGGGTGCATGTATCTCTCTGTGCATTTTGTTATATAGTACTAACTTGGTTGGACCTCCCTGTTTATATAGTACTAACTTGGTTGGACCTCCCTGTTGTATAGTACTAACTTGGTTGGACCTCCTTGTTGTATAGTACTAACTTGGTTGGACCTCCCTGTTGTATAGTACTAACTTGGTTGGACCTCCCTGTTGTATAGTACTAACTTGGTTGGACCTCCCTGTTGTATAGTACTAACTTGGTTGGACCTCCCTGTTGTATAGTACTAACTTGGTTGGACCTCCTTGTTGTATAGTACTAACTTGGTTGGACCTCCCTGTTGTATAGTACTAACTTGGACCTCCCTGTTGTATAGTACTAACTTGGACCTCCTTGTTGTATCGTACTAACTTGGACCTCCCTGTTGTATCGTACTAACTTGGACCTCCCTGTTGTATCGTACTAACTTGGACCTCCTTGTTGTATCGTACTAACTTGGACCTCCTTGTTGTATCGTACTAACTTGGACCTCCTTGTTGTATCGTACTAACTTGGACCTCCTTGTTGTATCGTACTAACTTGGACCTCCCTGTTGTATAGTACTAACTTGGTTGGACCTCCCTGTTGTATAGTACTAACTTGGTTGGACCTCCCTGTTGTATAGTACTAACTTGGTTGGACCTCCGTTGTATAGTACTAACTTGGTTGGACCTCCTTGTTGTATAGTACTAACTTGGTTGGACCTCCCTGTTGTATAGTACTAACTTGGACCTCCCTGTTGTATAGTACTAACTTGGACCTCCTTGTTGTATCGTACTAACTTGGACCTCCCTGTTGTATCGTACTAACTTGGACCTCCCTGTTGTATCGTACTAACTTGGACCTCCTTGTTGTATCGTACTAACTTGGACCTCCTTGTTGTATCGTACTAACTTGGACCTCCTTGTTGTATCGTACTAACTTGGACCTCCTTGTTGTATCGTACTAACTTGGACCTCCTTGTTGTATCGTACTGACTTGGTTGGACCTCCTTGTTGTATCGTACTAACTTGAACCTCGTTATGAATCAATGGAGCAACTTGTCTTGTTATTTTTTTTAGTCTGAAACACTCGTTACAGAACACTAACGTTTCTCCTCTCCACATACTTATACCCTTTTCACACTATAATACCGACCAAAAACGTACTGTACTGGCTCGGATATTTTATATTAAAATGTATAATTAAAACACATTATCTTCTCCTACACGGTTCCAGCATCTATGGTTAATGCCTAACCAGGCCAGCTCAGTACAGCTCGGTTTGCTCAGCTCAGTAGTGTGAAAAAGGGTATTGGAAACAAATTTGTCAAGCAGATTGTCATACTGTGGTAAACAATACTGATATTTTGTGTAGACTACACTACTCAGAAGTATACGCTTTGTGACATGAAAACGGTGTTAACGTAAAACTTGTAGGTTTCTGACTCTATACTTGACATAAAGCATCATTCCAAGGAATATAAAGGAAAACATACATTCTCAGCTTTGAACGGTAAACGGTCATGCCTCCTCAACGCTAAGCTATTATTCTGTTATTAATCGTAGTATCAGTTCATTTCAATGTATGTGTTGTTTGCTAATGTGTTTATTTATTCAATTGTTTATTTTTGCACTTATCTTACTTTGCCTCTGATTCCCTGTGAAGTGAATATCCATTCCAATACTGAACAAAATTAATTATCACTGCAAGTGTTAATAAAAACGTATTTTGAGATATGTAAATGTTGTGGACCATATAATCTTATCTGTGCAATAAAGAGATGTTATACAGGAGTGTTCAGTCAGTCAATAAGGACAGATTCAATACAAAATATTAAAATTTTAGTGAATAATTTTTATAAGTACATTGTAACATTCCAATGTACATGTTTCAACATTGAATTATATATTCTTAATAACTATTAAAATCATGCAATTGTGAATCAATACTACTACAATATCTGTATCATTCCTCATTACATACATTTAAGAAGTTACGTTTAAAGTACATGTTAAACGAAGTACAAAACATTTGGCTTTGTGAACTCGCGTTGATTACACTACATAAAGAGTGGTGCCTAGTTTTTCATGATTCATGAACCCTTAGTGAAAGCCCTTTCCTCTTCTGGTTGTGACACCCAGTGACTTTTCACCTTGCTCTCCTTTCTGGCGTCCTAGCAACATCCACTAGCCGTGCAGGGAACAAGTAAAACTGATTCATATGACCTCCGATGACTTTCCACCATTAGACAACAGCTAAAACAGGTTACCACAGGGAGTGCAACATTTTCCACCAGTCAAAGTAAATAGATAGGACCGGGATGAAAACAAGTTATACAACTCTTGGTTTGGCACACAGATAAAAGTGCAAATATAAAGTGCATCTATCTAAAAAGATGAATACAATTAATTATAAAAGGACTAATTGATTTTCTAAAAGTCGTCATTGTGGAATCTTTGATTCTGTTCCAAGTTTCTTTCAGGAATCCATTCCAAAGTTTTCATGGCCCACTTTGTGTCTTTTAGGCTGTTGGGAAACACGCAGAGAGAGAGAGCAGCAGAAATCATTTATCTTTCAAGGCATCTTTATTCAGAGGAAATACAGTGAACACTGTCCCACACAGATAGGCAGCACACAGACTCCTTCATACAGCCATGCTAAATCTGTGGTCACACTAAAACAGACCCTTTATTGTAGGATGTGATCATGTGAAGGATTTAAACTGATGGGTCTTCACCATAATACCATAGATACCAACAGATCTGAGACCAGGCTGTATATACCAACAGATCTGGGACCAGACTATAGATACCAACAGATCTGGGACCAGGCTATAGATACCAACAGATCTGAGACCAGGCTATAAATAACAACAGATCTGGGACCAGGCTATATACACCACACATTTCTCACAGAAACAGGCCATTACATTACCTGTCAATCGTTGCATTTTATTGAATATTGATTGATTGCTACATTACCTGTTCATCACAGCAGCAGCAGCAGCGGATCAGAACCAGGAGAACAAGCAGCAGAACCATGCCTGAATGGATCAAGATTTGTATTTGTATTTATTAGGGATCCCCATTAGCTCTTCCTGGGGTCCAAACATATTAAAGCACTTACATTACATATAAAACAGTGCATCATATGACATTATTACACCACTACCTATCTACAATACAAAATGTTTAATACCACCATACAACAATATCACAATGTGTGCGTATTTACATTTCCATTTTAGTCATTTAGCAGACGCTCTTATCCAGAGCGACTTACAGTTAGTGAGTGCATACATTTTCATACTGCATGTGTCTATACCCTTGTGTGTCTCTTCACAGTCCCTGTTGTTCCATAAGGTGTAAGATGGACAGTCATTTGTGTGTATGTGTGTGTGCCTGCATGTGTGTGTGTGTGTTCCTACCGATGAAGATGAAGAAGACAGCAAAGGAGGCGATGTCCCAGTCAGACTGGAACAGCTGTTTAGACTGCAGTCTGGACACCACGTCTGCAAACTGATCCTTAAACTCTCCCTGTAGGTTCCTCTGGTCCATGGCTATAGCGGAGTTAGAGGTAGTCTCTTCTCAGTAAGGGTTAACACACTGGAGAAGAAGGAAAACAACATTTTATGGTTTATTATGATTATAAAATACAAGGTTTGTCTGACCATTACTGTAGCTGTTAGGGTTAATACAGGACACACTGTCGCAGTTAGGGTTAATACAGGACACACTGTCGCAGTTAGGGTTAATACAGAACACACTGGGAGAAGAGATGTGGTTCTAATATAGGACACAAGGTTTCTCTGGTCCATAACTGTTGCAGCTAGGGTTAATACAGGACACACTGGAGGAAGAAAACATACAGTGGGGAAAAAAAGTATTTAGTTAGCCACCAATTGTGCAAGTTCTCCCACTTAAAAAGATGAGAGAGGCCTGTCATTTTCATCATAGGTACACGTCAACTATGACAGACAAATTGAGGGAAAAAAATCCAGAAAATCACACTGTAGGATTTTTAATGAATTTATTTGCAAATTATGGTGGAAAATAAGTATTTGGTCACCTACAAACAAGCAAGATTTCTGGCTCTCACAGACCTGTAACTTCTTCTTTAAGAGGCTCCTCTGTCCTCCACTCGTTATCTGTATTAATGGCACCTGTTTGAACTTGTTATCAGTATAAAAGACACCTGTCCACAACCTCAAACAGTCACACTCCAAACTCCACTATGGCCAAGACCAAAGAGCTGTCAAAGGACACCAGAAACAAAATTGTAGACCTGCACCAGGCTGGGAAGACTGAATCTGCAATAGGTAAGCAGCTTGGTTTGAAGAAATCAACTGTGGGAGCAATTATTAGGAAATGGAAGACATACAAGACCACTGATAATCTCCCTCGATCTGGGGCTCCACGTAAGATCTCACCCCGTGGGGTCAAAATGATCACAAGAACGGTGAGCAAAAATCCCTGAACCACACGGGGGGACCTAGTGAATGACCTGCAGAGAGCTGGGACCAAAGTAACAAAGCCTACCATCAGTAACACACTACGCCGCCAGGGACTCAAATCCTGCAGTGCCAGACGTGTCCCCCTGCTTAAGCCAGTACATGTCCAGGCCCGTCTGAAGTTTGCTAGAGTGCATTTGGATGATCCAGAAGAGGATTGGGAGAATGTCATATGGTCAGATGAAACCAAAATAGAACTTTTTGGTAAAAACTCAACTCGTCGTGTTTGGAGGACAAAGAATACTGAGTTGCATCCAAAGAACACCATACCTACTGTGAAGCATGGGGGTGGAAACATCATGCTTTGGGGCTGTTTTTCTGCAAAGGGACCAGGACGACTGATCCGAGCAAAGGAAAGAATGAATGGGGCCATGTATCGTGAGATTTTGAGTGAAAACCTCCTTCCATCAGCAAGGGCATTGAAGATGAAACGTGGCTGGGTCTTTCAGCATGACAATGATCCCAAACACACCGCCCGGGCAACGAAGGAGTGGCTTCGTAAGAAGCATTTCAAGGTCCTGGAGTGGCCTAGCCAGTCTCCAGATCTCAACCCCATAGAAAATCTTTGGAGGGAGTTGAAAGTCCGTGTTGCCCAGCGACAGCCCCAAAACATCACTGCTCTAGAGAAGATCTGCATGGAGGAATGGGCCAAAATACCAGCAACAGTGTGTGAAAACCTTGTGAAGACTTACAGAAAACGTTTGACCTGTGTCATTGCCAACAAAGGGTATATAACAAAGTATTGAGAAACTTTTGTTATTGACCAAATACTTATTTTCCACCATAATTTGCTAATAAATTCATAAAAAATCCTACAATGTGATTTTCTGGAAATTTTTTCCTCATTTTGTCTGTCATAGTTGACGTGTACCTATGATGAAAATTACAGGCCTCTCTCATCTTTTTAAGTGGGAGAACTTGCACAATTGGTGGCTGACTAAATACTTTTTTTCCCCACTGTATGTGGTAATTCTATATAGGCAATGACAATGCACCTGATTGGCTGAATCTGTCGGTTTATAAAGTAGGCCTACATATACAAACCAATGTTATTTCATTGTAAGGGAGATCATGATGCATTTTGAATGTACCTCATAAATTGAATGGATCAGAGTTCAGTGTACCTGCTCTGACCTGGACACAGTACTTGTTTCCTGAACACTTTTACATAGACTACTATGATTAGACATAGATCAACTAGCCAAATACAGACTCTATTTTACATCTAAAAGGACTACATTTGCTGTTAATTTCTTTAACACAAGACCAATATCATTATCGTTATGTTTGACTGACTATCGCATCTTGATGGATTGCAGCGTCAGACTTTACCCTTTCAAATAATATTACAAGTTTACCTATATATCTGACTTCACTTGAACATAAACAGTTACAATAAACTCACATTTTCGGTAGTAATCAAACAAGTTTCTATATGTTTTCCCGAAGTTCATTGTACCTGTAACTCGAACAAGCTCCTGGTGTTTTTTTCTCTTCTTCCGGGTACCTGCCCGACTGACGCACCTGTCACTGTGTGAGTCAATGTACACTGATTTGCATGGGGCAAAGGTAGGTCGTTTAAATTCTGCTTCATTTCCTCCAAGTAGATCTAAAGGTGTATTGTGATCATGGACTTACTGAATGTGAGAGATATCGCCAATCATTTCCACCATTGCTCTTGGCCATGTCTTTTCAAAGGAAACTTTTATTATGTGACTGGAGGAAATCAAGTCAGAACATTGAATATGTGTGACGCATGTATATAAAACTGGGATTTGTCATAGGTACATTTGTATTTTCATTGCATAGATACACTATAAATGTTATATTTTTTCTATAGTAAACCAGCTGAATTACGTAATATTTTGTCAGGTTATTGATTGAGCTGCAGTCATGATGTATTGTAGTAGCATATTATTTCCACATGAGGCGCTGTTACTTTCCCGGCTACTCATTTTCAGCTTTTCATCTGATCCATTGTTTACGTGGAAGTGAGGTTCGCTCCGTCTTCGGGGTTGTAGTTTCTTCAGGTTGGCACGTCGCTTTCTGTGAAGCTCAGCTGCGATGGCCGTGGTTCCTGCTCAATCTCTCCGGGTTTCGGATATCCGAGACCCGACGGTTCTGTTCGAGCGGTACAACACGGAGGAGATACGCGGCATCGAGCGGAAAGTCCGTGGAGAAATCGAGCACAAGAAGGAGGAACTTCGTCAGATGGTGGGCGAGCGGTACCGCGATCTGATCGATGCCGCCGACACCATCGGAGAGATGAGGCAGTGTTCGGAGAGCGTAGTTACGTCCATCCAGGACATGCACCGCTACTGCCACAAGCTGAAACAGGGGAAAAGCGTTCCCCAAAGCAACAGCAAAGAAGAGGTATGTGGATCCATTGTGAAACTAGCGAGCTAACGTTACTTGGCGGTGGTGATGGCTCACTAGTTCTGTTGATGTAGATAGCAAATGTTCTGTACCATTCCCTGATCCCTTCTGGACAGTTTATGATGATTAGACTCAGACAGGTTCCACCCATTGTGAGATTGTGATTTGAATCGTATATGTAAATGATGGGTGTGTCTGTGTGGGTTTCAATATCTACACCTTATATCTCTGTGTGATTGTCTCTCTGCCTGTCCCTTTACTTACTCATGTAACGTAGCCTATCTTAGGCCATCTGTCTCTCCAGGTCCAGAGGCAGTCCCAGGAGAAGTTCTACACCATGGGCTCTCAGATCAATCACTGTGTATCCCTGTGTTTCTCTCTGTCTGTGCCTGCATGTGTTTATAATCTCTCTCTCTCTGTCTCTCCAGGTCCAGAGGCAGTCCCAGGAGAAGTTCTACACCATGGCCTCTCAGATCAAGCTGCTGCTGGAGATCCCAGAGAGGATTTGGAGTTCCATGGAGGCCTCTCAGTACCTGCAGGCAAATACACTTATTACTAAGACAGTGGACTGTTAGCATTTTCCCAATAGAAGACATGTTATACTTTACCGTCATGCTAATACTAGCTGGTCAATGATCAATGATGTATGTAAACCCACATCGTTGGGCATGGCTAATGCTAACAAACAAACTCTTGGTTTAACGGACACTCCTGACCAGCCAACCGATATTTAATTTCAGAATTGGTTAAGGTCAGGGTTTAGGTAAGGGTCAGTTTTAGAGTTTGGGTAGTCAGGCTGGCAATGGGATGCTGGTGAGAAAAGTCCTTATAGCCTCTCTCTGCTTTACCACCCTCTTTGCTGCAGGCCACCCAGCTTTACCTGCTCTGCTGCCACCTGCACAGACAGCTTCATCTGGAGGCTGGAGGACCACAGTACAGCCCCGTCCTCGCTCGCTTCCCAATCCTGGTCAGGCAGGTGGCTGCTGCTGGACACTTCAGGTGAATGTCATTTTGGATGAGGAAGCCGATTTATCAATTCTGGATTTTCTGTGAAATTGAAGAGCCTACCGAGCAGGGCTAGGAGCACCACATTCAATTTAGGAGCACCACATTCAATTTAGGAGCACCACATTCAATTTAGGAGCACCAGAAAATAAGATGTTTTAAATTGATTGAGATTCAGCCTACAAGAATTCTAGCTACTTATGAAGCACATGTTGTACCCTAGAAACGAATATGTGACACTGTAAAGACAGTTTATTATAAAATATAAAATGTTGATACGAATACCTGTCATTGAAATTACAAAGTCATTTTTGGAGTATTACATTTCTACATTGTGTAAAAGCACTATCTTCCTATTGAGATGCATTACATTGAAAATTGTACACTGTCTCTTTAAAAACGTCAGGTTTGTGATGATGACAAGCAAGAGATCCATTCATTTGATCAGTTATCTCCTAAAAAAGCTATCCCTTTCTTTCTGTGCCCCAAATGTTTGGTAAAGTCCTGTGTAGCTCAGTTGGTAGAGCATGGCGTTTGCAACCCCAGGGTTGAAATGTATGCACTCACTAACTGTAAGTCGCTCTGGATAAGAGCGTCTGCTAAATGACTAAAATGTAAATGTAAAGTTACCAGGTTGTTAGCTAGCTAGCCAATGAGGTAACATGACTGAACAAAGTGTAAACAAACAGTTAATGACAAGCGAGTAGTTTTAGAACAACCCATGGTTTATGAATGTAAAATGAGGTCCCGGTGATTCACATTTACATTTACATTATTTAGCAGACGCTCTTATCCAGAGCGACTTACAAATTGGTGCATTCAACTTAGGATAGCCAGTGGGACAACCACTTAATTTTTTTATGAGGGGGGTGGGGAAGAGAAAAACATTGCGCCGGTAATATGGGTCAGATCTTTTGACCTGGTTCTGCTAGAAACAAGATGTGTTTGCTGTAGTAATGGTGCAACCATGACCCTAATGAATCTGCACTTTCGCTTTCTTCTCTAGGGCACTCTGAAACAACTGTACAGCGAAGCCTTTTTTAGTACAACAATTATTATCTGGGAGATTATTTTCCTAGTTGCACAGTGCTCCCAAAATCCTGCTGAGCTGAAACAAAACAATAATATGCATCTCTCTCTCTCTCTCTTCCACCCCCTCCCCCAGGTCCACCATTTTGCTGGACAGTAAGTCAGTTCTGCGTGGTCGGGCGGTGTCGGACCAGGCCATCGCTGAAGCCCTAGTGTCCACCATGCTCCTGGAGGACAGCTCTCCACGCCAGGCTCTGGCTGACTTCCTCCTGGCTAGGAAGGCCTCTATCCAACAGCAACTCAACCAGCCACAACATGGTACTAGTATATACCAGTGTACCACAACACAACACGATACACTACACAACATCCTACATAATACAACACAACATCATACACAATACACAACACAACATCATACACAATACACAACACAACATCCCACACAATACAACACAACATCCTACACAATACACTACATCCTACACAATACACAACACTACATCCTACACAATACACAACACAGCATCCTACACAATACAACACAATACACAACACAACATCCTACACAATACACACCACAACATCCTACACAATACATAACACTACATCCTACATAATACAACACAACATCCTACACAATACACAACACAACATCCTACACAACACAACACTACATCCTACACAACACAATACACAACATCCTACACAATACACAACCCTACATCCTACATAATACAACACAACATCCTACACAATACACAACCCTACATTCTACACAACATCCTACACAATACACAACCCTACATCCTACACAATACATAACACTACATCCAACATAATACAACACAACATCCTACACAATACAACACAACATCCTACACAATACACAACTCAACATCCTACACAATACACAACACAACATCCTACACAACACAACACTACATCCTACACAATACACAACCCTACATCCTACATAATACAACACAACATCCTACACAATACACAACCCTACATCCTACACAACATCCTACACAATACACAACCCTACATCCTACACAACACTACATCCTACACAATACAACACTACATCCTACACAATACACAACACAACATCTTACACAATACAACACAACATCCTACACAATACACAACTCAACATCCTACACAATACACAACCCTACATCCTACACAACACAACATCCTACACAATACAACACTACATCCTACACAATACAACACTACATCCTATACAATACACAACACTACATCCTACACAATACAACACAATACACTACACAACATCCCAGCTAGTCAACAGGCAGACCACAACATGGTGTTATACCAAAAATAATACAAAATATTACAGCTGTGACACTTCTACTCAAAGTCAACATGCAATTTTATCACACTTTCATGATTGCATGTTGGGATGTTTTTGTTAAACCACTTAATCTCTGTTCAGTGGACTGGTGTGGTGTTTCAGGTTTACAGCCATGACTGTCTGTGTTCCAGGTGCTGGTATTAAGGCCCAGGTGTGTAGCCTGGTGGAGCTCCTTGTGACCACTCTGTACCAGGCCTACGCTGTCTTCTACGTACCCCCAGAAGGGAGTCCCCGGCTGGGGGACGGAGGGCTGAGCTCCGGCCTCCTCTTCACCACTCTGGAGAACGTCACCTCCACCACGCCTGCAGGTACATTACCTATGATGCCTTGCAAGAAATGGTTGAAGGAAAAAGTACTTTCATCCCATTTTAGTCCCAAACTGCTCTTGAGCCCCAAAGGGTACCAAAACATTTCTGCAGCATTGAAGATCCCCAAGAACACAGTGGCCTCCATCATTCTTAAATGGAAGAAGTATGGAACCACCAAGACTCTTCCTAGAGCTGGCCCCCCGACCAAACTGAGCAATCGGGGGAGAAGGGCCTTGGTCAGGGAGGTGACTAAGAACCTGATGGTCACTCTGACAGAGCTCCAGAGTTCCTCTGTGGAGTTGGGAGAACCTTCCAGAAGGACAACCATCTCTGCAGCACTCCACCAATCAGGCCTTTATGGTAGAGTGGCCAGACGGAAGCCACTCCTCGATAAAAGGCACATGACAGCCCGCTTGGAGTTTGCCAAAAGGCACCTAAAGGACTCTCAGACCATGAGAAACAAGTTTCTCTGGTCTGATGAAACCAAGATTGAACTCTTTGGCCTGAATGGCAAGCGTCACGTCTGGAGGAAACCTGGCACCATCCTTACGGTGAAGCATGGTGGTGGCAGCATAATGCTGTGGGGATGTTTTTCAGCGGCAGGGACTGAGAGACTAGTCAGGATCGAGGGAAAGATGAACGGAGCAAAGTACAGAGAGATCCTTGATGAAAATCTGCTCCAGAGCGCTCAGGACCTCAGACTGGGGCAAAGGTTCACCTTCCTATAGGACAACGACCCTAAGCACACAGCCAAGACAACGCAGAAGTGACTTCGGGACAAGTCTCTGAGTACTTATGTAAATGTGATATTTCCGTTTTTATTTTTATACATTTGCAAACATTTCTAAAAACCTGTTTTTGCTTTGTCATTATGGGGTATTGTGTGTAGATTGATGAGGGAAAACCAACTATTTAATCAATTTTAGAATAAGGCTGTAACATAACAAAATGTGGAAAAAGTCAAGGGGTCTGAATACTTTCTGAATGCACTATATATCCGACAATATACCATGGGTATATTGTAAAGACACAAAAATACTTGTTTACGGTTAGATTTTTGTTGGTAACCAGTTTATAATAGCAAAAAGGCACAATATACCACCCCACCCCGGCCTTATTGCGTAAGTATAGAACTGTTGACATCTTGTGTGAACCTGTCCTTCTGGTCTCACCTGTGTCCCCTGTTGTCCAGGTAAAGGGAGGCGTGTCCTTCAGGAGGAGGTGAGTACAGGTAGCTGGTTCAAGTACCTCCCCTCCTCCATCACTGAGTTCCAGCCCGCCCTCAGAACCCTGGCTCAGCCAATCCAGAGAGAGCAGCTCAGAGACACCCTACAACAGTGGATCAACATGTAAGACATCATCCAATCAATGCCCTTTACTTTGCTTATAGAAAAAGCTGCCATATTTCAGCCAATCACTGCCCTTCATTTCAACAGCTGATATTCAATAGCTATCATAATCAGCTGTAGAACAAGAATGAGATTAGTAAGGAGAGTCGGTGATCTGTGACCAGAAAAATCCAGGTTCTTCAGGAACTATATCTGCTCTGGGAACTAAATGGACCAAAATGGAACGGGGGTCAATGGAAATGATTAGAACAGCTGACTCCTATGTGTTCTATCTGGCCTTTTTTCTAGGCTCTATCTCAATTCATCTGGCCTCGATTCCTCACATCCTATTGGAGAAAAAGGTCCAAGGTCCCTCCCTTGGACCTTCTCCTCCAATGCATTTATAGAAGGAGGCGAGTAACCGAGCAAAGTTTGAATTAAGAAAGAGCCGGACGGTAAATCACAAACCTACCAACTCGCTCGGAGGGCCCTCCGTTGTCACGTGTTGCTGACGAAACTCCGAGGGTGACTTCCAGACAGTGGTGAGGTGATTTTAATAAACCCTTCAACTTGGAGACACACTCGTGACTTGAATGATGTAATTCATGTTCCACTTGTTAAATAATAAAACGAGCATGAATTCTAATGAACAAAAACTCCCTGTTGTTTTACAAGATATAAACCTCAGTAACAGGTAACCCTTTAAACTTGTATAGGGGTTGAAAATGGCAGATTTGGACACTGATAAGCATCTAAATTGGAACACAGTGGCTGTACAGTAACATGCTATACATGACGTCAGAGCTCAGCGGCTGTACAGTAACATGCTATACATGACGTCAGAGCTCAGTGGCTGTACAGTAACATGCTATACATGACGTCAGAGCTCAGCGGCTGTACAGTAACATGCTATACATGACGCCAGAGCTCAGAGGCTGTACAGTAACATGCTATACATGACGTCAGAGCTCAGCGGCTGTACAGTAACATGCTATACATGACGTCAGAGCTCAGCGGCTGTACAGTAACATGCTATACATGACGTCAGAGCTCAGCGGCTGTACAGTAACATGCTATACATGACGTCAGAGCTCAGCGGCTGTACAGTAACATGCTATACATGACGTCAGAGCTCAGCGGCTGTACAGTAACATGCTATACATGACGTCAGAGCTCAGTGGCTGTACAGTGACATGCTATACATGACGTCAGAGCTCAGTGGCTGTACAGTAACATGCTATACATGACGTCAGAGCTCAGTGGCTGTACAGTAACATGCTATACATGACGTCAGAGCTCAGTGGCTGTACAGTAACATGCTATACATGACGTCAGAGCTCAGCGGCTGTACAGTAACATGCTATACATGACGTCAGAGCTCAGCGGCTGTACAGTAACATGCTATACATGACGTCAGAGCTCAGTGGCTGTACAGTAACATGCTATACATGACGTCAGAGCTCAGTGGCTGTACAGTAACATGCTATACATGACGTCAGAGCTCAGTAGCTGTACAGTAACATGCTATACATGACGTCAGACCTCTGGCTCTGTGCTTCACAGCTCTGTATGGGTTTTGACTGACAGCCGTTCTGAACTTCAGCACCGCGCGTGACAACAAGTTGCCCCAATCCCTCCCGCTAATGTTGTTGACTGAGTGAGGGAAATGCTGTAAATTAAGAGGACTCTATGTATTTAGAAAGAGGAGACATTGAGGACTATAGTAAATACTGCTTTGATGTCATATTAGAAAGCCAAAGATCCGTGAGTCTAAATGTTGACATTTCCATATCATCAAACTCATGTTATATACAGTGTCAACGTGTATGATCACTACGTTTGATACCCTGGGTTGTCCTGAACAGAATGAGCCTATGTTTGTTGTATTGTGAAGAAAATTGAAACGCACTCATGACACCATTCTATGTCAAAATTACAATCTGCTTCTCTGAATTGCCTTGTGAAAGCCTAACACTGTAATATCCTATTTTATAACTTAGCTAGTCATGTTGGCAATAGAACAAGCTTTCAAATGATGCCCACCTGACCCAGATTGCGATTTATAATGGACCAATATTTGGATTGCGTAAACAACAACAGTAATTGTGTAAAGGCGGAGATGCAGGGCTGTGTTCCAAACAAAACAACTACAAGTGTCCTTGCTCTAGTTCCTCAACAGCACAGCTAGGAGAGCTCAAAAAAAGCACCTTATAGTTGAAGACTTTGAGTCATAAAAGTGCATTAGAATTAGTTAGGAACTGTGAACACTTTGGAGAGGTGTGTGGTCACTTGGAGACACCAGTTAGTCCTCTCACTCAAATCCTTTAAAAATGTTTGTCTTATGTTGCACCTACAACACATTTTACAGGAATATTATCATGTTACTGAATATATCCAGACTTTTTCAGATTTCATTATCAACAAATACGGCTAAAAGTACATGTAAAATGCACATAAAATCAACAGTGTGATTTTTGGATTCAGTCTTGTATCAGGTGAACTGTTGTGTCCTCAATTTTGGTCGAATAATTTTCCCATAATCTCCCAACTGTTCCCTTTTAATTGTTACCATGGTTATGCATTCCATATTTATACAGTAAGAAACATTTCAATGTAGCCCAATCCATATAGGCCAATTCCCAAGAGTGTAAAGGGGTTAAACATTTAATTTGGGAGGTATTTCGTATTTTACTTTTGTCCTTTGTCCTTGTTTACTTGTGTTTACTTGTTGTATTATTTCTCCCAGCTGTAAGGAGGACATCTGTAACGGTGTTAGCAGTCTGGTGGTCTATGTGAATAATCTGAAGGGCCTAGCCTCCATCAGAGATGCCGTGTGGGACCTCCTCTCCACCGACTCCATCAGTCAACACTGGAGCTTCGTCTGCCAGCGGCTGTTAGAGCGCCCCCTAGCGCTGTGGGAGGACTTCCTACAGCAGCTCTTCCTACAACGCCTGCAGGTAACCAGCTGCCCCGTTTCCAGGACACAGATTAAACCTAGTCCTGGACTAACCTCGTCCCCAGGCTTTGATTGTGGACGCTTGGAAGGCTGTGTGTGGTTCCTGGAGGAAGGAGCACCTTCTGTGGAGAATCTCTGTTGACCATGCTTTTCAGTCCAGGACTAAGACTAATCTGTGTCCATGTTATAAAATAGAAAGGAGAGCTGACAGTTTAGATGTTGTTATTAATATTATGTTGATATTCTCTTGTCATGTGTATTCTGTACACCCTGCTCCTCTCATTACATTGAGCTGTTCCTATTCAGACAGTGGGGAACCTTTAGAAACAGGTTTAGCAACAGGTCTGTTTCCATTCAGACAGTGGGGAACCTTTAGAAACAGGTTTAGCAACAGGTCTGTTTCCATTCAGACAGTGGGGAACCTTTAGAAACAGGTTTAGCAACAGGTCTGTTTCCATTCAGACAGTGGGGAACCTTTAGAAAATGGACAACAGGTTTAACCTGCTGATTAACTAGCTAGTAGCTACAGCTGACTTCTGTCTTCTAGCTATCTAGTAAACTAATTATCCTCTCCAGAATAGTTATAATCTGCTGACTGTCTCTCTCTCTCTCTCTCTCTCTCTCTCTCTCTCTCTCTCTCTCTCTCTCCATCCATTCTCTCCCTTCTTCCTCTCTCCTTCTCCCCTATTTCTTCACTCTCGCTCATCTCATCTCCTTTTCTACCCCCCCCCTTCCATCTTCCTCCCTCCCTTCTCTCCCCCAGGCGATCACCCAGGAGGGTACAGAGACTATCTCCACCAGCTGCAGACAGCTCCTCTCCTCTGCCCTGAGAGATCTAGAGGGCCAGCCCACCCCACCAGGCCCCAGCTCCAGCCCTCCCCTCCCCAGCAGAGGTGCTCTCTACGAGGCAGACGTGGCCTCCTTCCTGTGGTCCGAGGCCCAGGGGGACCTACTGAGCGACGCTGCCTGGGTCAGTGTATCCCAACGGGGGCCACAGCACCGGAGCGGCCTGGCCATGAAGACCCAGGCCCTGACACCCTGTGTCCAAATATTCTGTTCCTCACTGGATGCTGCTCTCAGAGCCAGACTGGACGACGTGCAGCACTACCTGCCCTCTGATAACACAGGTAGGGAGGCAGATGGATAACGTGCAGCACTACCTGTCCTCTGATAACACAGGTAGGGAGGCAGATGGATAACGTGCAGCACTACCTGTCCTCTGATAACACAGGTAGGGAGGCATATGGATAACGTGCAGCACTACCTGTCCTCTGATAACACAAGTAGGGAGGCAGATGGATAACGTGCAGCACTACCTGTCCTCTGATAACACAGGTAGGGAGGCAGATGGATAACGTGCAGCACTACCTGTCCTCTGATAACACAGGTAGGGAGGCAGATGGATAACGTGCAGCACTACCTGTCCTCTGATAACACAGGTAGGGAGGCATATGGATAACGTGCAGCACTACCTGTCCTCTGATAACACAAGTAGGGAGGCAGATGGATAACGTGCAGCACTACCTGTCCTCTGATAACACAGGTAGGGAGACAGATGGATAACGTGCAGCACTACCTGTCCTCTGATAACACAGGTAGGGAAGCAGATGGATAACGTGCAGCACTACCTGTCCTCTGATAACACAGGTAGGGAGACAGATGGATAACATGCAGCACTACCCTGTCCTCTGATAACACAAGTAGGGAGACGGATGGATAACGTGCAGCACTACCTGTCCTCTGATAACACAGGTAGGGAGACAGATGGATAACGTGCAGCACTTCCCTGTTCTCTGATAACACAGGTAGGGAGACAGATGGATAACGTGCAGCACTACCTGTCCTCTGATAACACAGGTAGGGAGTCAGATGGATAACGTGCAGCACTACCTGTCCTCTGATAACACAGGTAGGGAGACAAATGGATAACGTGCAGCACTACCTGTCCTCTGATAACACAGGTAGGGAGACAGATGGATTATTGGTGGTCCCATTAAAATAAACTCATTTTACCAGGGATACCTGGTCTAAGGATAATCTAATTATAAACTAATGATAATCTAATGATAATCTTTTTCTCGTAAGGTGCACTACTTAACATGAAGTCATCAATATCGTCTGCATCTCAAATTAAACCCATTTCTCCCTATAGTGCACTTCTTTTGACCAGAGGTTCTCCTCCTCCTCTCTCTTCCTCCTCCTCTCTCTTCCTCCTCCTCTCTCTTCCTCCTCCTCCTCCATCTCTTCCTCCTCCATCTCTTCCTTCTCCTCCTCTTCCTCCTCCTCCATCTCTTCCTTCTCCTCCTCCTCTTCCTCCTCCTCCTCCATCTCTTCCTTCTCCTCTTCCATTTCTTCCTTCTCCTCCTCCTCTTCCTCATCCTCCTCCATTTCTTCCTTCTCCTCTTCTTCCTCCTCCTCCTCCATTTCTTCCTTCTCCTCCTCCATCTCTTCCTCCTCCATCTCTTCCTCCTCCTCCTCCTCCTCCATTTCTTCCTTCTCCTCCTCCTCTTCCTTCTCCTCCTCCTCTTCATCCACAGATCCCCAGGTCCTCTCAGTCTCCTTCCCCATAGCCCCAGGCTCTGGGTCCAGTAGTTGTTCAGGTTCCGGGACAGTCTCATCATTCGACCGGTTCACAGACGCCGCTGCCGTAGAGGAGACCCTACGTGAACGCTGTCTGGCGTGCGTACGTGACATCATCACCTGCGTGCGCTCAGAACTGAGGGCGGCCTCACCTGGCGTCACCTCACCTGTTGGCTCCTCCCCCAGACCCGCCCGTCTCAGCTCGGTGCTCTTCATGGCCCGCCTCTGTCAGTCCCTCAGCAAGCTCTGCCCCAACCTCAGGCAGTGCATCCTGGGTAAACAGGGCGGGGCTGTGGCTGACCCTGTCACCAGGGGAACACCCCGCCAAAGCAGGAAGTTGGGGAAGGCGGCTGCCAAGGCGACGGAGGTTAGCCCCGCCCAGGCTAAGTGGGCGTGTCTGAAAGAGGAGCTTCTGGATGTCAGTATGGAAGCATATCGGATATGGAGCTCCACCCTCTCTAAGGTGAGAGGGGTTACTTGGAGGGATAGTTAACCACTAAATCAAAGTTTGTCAGACATTTCCAGGGGCTGTTTAAACATCTCAGAGTTGGAGTGTGGCTCTAGGATCAGTATTGCCTTTTAGATCAAAATTAATTACATGGACAGGTGGGACCTGATCCTAGATCAGAACTACTCTATGACTCTGAATACTGGCCCTTTTAATAATAAAACATTTTTTTTTTTTTTTTTTTCGATTACATGGATAGGGGGACCTGATCCTAGATCAGAACTCCTACTCTATGACTCTGAATACTGGCCCTTTTAGATTACATGGATAGGTGGGGACCTGATCCTAGATCAGCACTCCTACTCTACGACTCTGAATACTGGCCCTTTTAGATTACATAAATAGGTGGGGACCTGATCCTAGATCAGCACTCCTACTCTACGACTCTGAATACTGGCCCTTTTAGATTACATGGATTGGTGGGGACCTGATCCTAGATCAGCACTCCTACTCTACGACTCTGAATACTGGCCCTTTTAGATTACATGGATAGGGAGACCTGATCCTAGATCAGAACTCTGAGAGGCTTGATACATACAGAGTTTTGGGGTCTGAGAATGTCAGACAAACTGAAATCACAAGCCAGTCTTTTTAGACCGAGCTGTCCTTCATTTGTTGTCATGTCTTTAGTAACTTCCCCCCTGGTCTCCCTCTCTCTCCAAGGCGCTGGTGGGTCGGTTTGCGACCTCGCTGCACGTAGAGTCCGCCGGGGCTATCCTAGCAAACGCCACCAACTGGGAGGAGCTAGAGATCCAGGAAGAGGCGGAGTCAGGGAGCAGCGTCACCTCCAAAATCAGAATTCCTGTCCAGGTGAGAGTGATGTTATGACATCATCGCTCAGCTCAGCAGGACATGACCAGTAGTGTCTCAGACAGGAGAAAGGTTTTTTAAAATAGAAAATGAACATTGAGATGGTACAATATTATCTCTCTCTCTCTCCCTCCATAGCCGTCGTGGTTTGTCCAGTCTCTGCTGTTCCAGCTGTGTCTAGAGGTGAATGGTGTAGGGGGACATGCTCTGCCCCGACCTACCCTACAGGAGTTACTACAAGGCTGCATGGACCTGGTGCTGCAGGAGTACCAGAGCCTCACACACACCACACAGGACAAGGTAACACACACACAGGACAAGGTAACACACACACACACACACAGGACAAGGTAACACACACACACACCCTCACACACCACACAGGACAAGGTAACAAACACACACCCTCACACACACACACACACACACACACACACAGGACAAGGTAACACACACACACTCCCTCACACACCACACAGGACAAGGTAACACACACACACACACACACACACACACACACACACACACACACACACAGGACAAGGTAACACACACACACCCTCACACACCACACAGGACAAGGTAACACACACACACCCTCTCACACACACACACACACACACACACACACACACAGGACAAGGTAACACACACACCCTCACACACCACACAGGACAAGGTAACACACACACCCTCACACACCACACAGGACAAGGTAACACACACACACCGCACACATGGCTGACTTAACACTGTAATCATATACAGTGAGGGGAAAAAGTATTTGATCCCCTGCTGATTTTGTACGTTTGCCCACTGACAAAGAAATGATCAGTCTATAATTTTAATGGTAGGTTTATTTGAACAGTGAGAGACAGAATAACAACAAAAATGTTATAAATTGATTTGCATTTTAATGAGGGAAATAAGTATTTGACCCCCTCTCAATCAGAAAGATTTCTGGCTCCCAGGTGTCTTTTATACAGGTAATGAGCTGAGATTAGGAGCACACTCTTAAAGGGAGTGCTCCTAATCTCAGCTTGTTACCTGTATAAAAGACACATGTCCACAGAAGCAATCAATCAATCAGATTCCACTCTCCACCATGGCCAAGACCAAAGAGCTCTCCAAGGATGTCAGGGACAAGATTGTAGACCTACACAAGGCTGGAATGGGCTACAAGACCATCGCCAAGCAGCTTGGTGAGAAGGTGACAAGTTGGTGCGATTATTCGCAAATGGAAGAAACACAAAAGACCTGTCAATCTCCCTCGGCCTGGGGCTCCATGCAAGATCTCACCTCGTGGAGTTGCAATGATCATGAGGAATTAGCCCAGAACTACACGGGAGGATCTTGTCAATGATCTCAAGGCAGCTGGGACCATAGTCACCAAGAAAACAATTGGTAACACACTACGCCGTGAAGGACTGAAATCCTGCAGCGCCCGCAAGGTCCCCCTGCTCAAGAATGGCACAGTTTGCCAATGAACATCTGAATGATTCAGAGGAGAACTGGGTGAAAGTGTTGTTGTCAGATGAGACCAAAATCGAGCTCTTTGGCATCAACTCAACTCGCCGTGTTTGGAGGAGGAGGAATGCTGCCTATGACCCCAAGAACACCATCCCCACCGTCAAACATGGAGGTGGAAACATTATGCTTTGGGGGTGTTTTTCTGCTAAGGGGACAGGACAACTTCACCGCATCAAAGGGACGATGGACGGGGCCATGAACCGTCTAATCTTGGGTGAGAACCAATCCTTCCCTCAGCCAGGGCATTGAAAATGGGTCGTGGATGGGTATTCCAGCATGACAATGACCCAAAACACACGGCCAAGGCAACAAAGGAGTGGCTCAAGAAGAAGCACATCAAGGTCCTGGAGTGGCCTAGTCAGTCTCCAGACCTTAATCCCATAGAAAATCTGTGGAGGGAGCTGAAGGTTCGAGTTGCCAAACGTCAGCCTCGAAACCTTAATGACTTGGAGAAGATCTGCAAATTGGAGTGGGACAAAATCCCTCCTGAGATGTGTGCAAACCTGGTGGCCAACTACAAGAAACGTCTGACCTCTGTGATCGCCAACAAGGGTTTTGCCACCAAGTACTAAGTCATGTTTTGCAGAGGGGTCAAATACTTATTTCCCTCATTAAAATGCAAATCAATTTATAACATTTTTGACATGCATTTTTCTGGATTTTTTTGTTGTTATTCTGTCTCTCACTGTTCAAATAAACCTACCGTCTCTCTCTCTCGCTTTCTCCAGGACTGTCCGTTCCCTATGACCCAGAACAGATCTCTACAGCTGTTGTTTGACCTGAGATATCTCACTGCTACCCTGAGTACTAGACTAGAGGAGGGCAAGGGCTTCCGCTCTCACCAAGACCCCAGGTACACACACACACACACACACACACTTTAAATGCCCTGGTATCACTGGTTGGAACATTAACCTCCTGGTCTCTCTGTATGTTACAGGGTCTACTAACCTCCTGGTCTCTCTGTATGTTACAGGGTCTAGTAACCTCCTGGTCTCTCTGTATGTTACAGGGTCCTGTAACCTCCTGGTCTCTCTGTATGTTACAGGGTCTACTAACCTCCTGGTCTCTCTGTATGTTACAGGGTCCTGTAACCTCCTGGTCTCTCTGTATGTTACAGGGTCCTGTAACCTCCTGGTCTCTCTGTATGTTACAGGGTCCAGGAACCTCCTGGTCTCTCTGTATGTTACAGGGTCTACTAACCTCCTGGTCTCTCTATATGTTACAGGGTCCTGTAACCTCCTGGTCTCTCTGTATGTTACAGGGTCTACTAACCTCCTGGTCTCTCTGTATGTTACAGGGTCTACTAACCTCCTGGTCTCTCTATATGTTACAGGGTCCTGTAACCTCCTGGTCTCTCTGTATGTTACAGGGTCCTGTAACCTCCTGGTCTCTCTGTATGTTACAGGGTCTACTAACCTCCTGGTCTCTCTGTATGTTACAGGGTCTACTAACCTCCTGGTATCTCTGTATGTTACAGGGTCTACTAACCTCCTGGTCTCTCTATATGTTACAGGGTCCTGTAACCTCCTGGTCTCTCTGTATGTTACAGGGTCTACTAACCTCCTGGTATCTCTGTATGTTACAGGGTCTACTAACCTCCTGGTCTCTCTGTATGTTACAGGGTCTACTAACCTCCTGGTCTCTCTGTATGTTACAGGGTCCAGTAACCTCCTGGTCTCGCTGTATGTTACAGGGTCTACTAACCTCCTGGTCTCTCTGTATGTTACAGGGTCCTGTAACCTCCTGGTCTCTCTGTATGTTACAGGGTCCAGTAACCTCCTGGTCTCTCTGTATGTTACAGGGTCCAGTAACCTCCTGGTCTCTCTGTATGTTACAGGGTCCAGTAACCTCCTGGTATCTCTGTATGTTACAGGGTCCTGTAACCTCCTGGTCTCTCTGTATGTTACAGGGTCCTGTAACCTCCTGGTCTCTCTGTATGTTACAGGGTCCAGTAACCTCCTGGTATCTCTGTATGTTACAGGGTCCTGTAACCTCCTGGTCTCTCTGTATGTTACAGGGTCCAGTAACCTCCTGGTATCTCTGTATGTTACAGGGTCCTGTAACCTCCTGGTATCTCTGTATGTTAGAGGGTCCTGTAACCTCCTGGTCTCTCTGTATGTTACAGGGTCCAGTAACCTCCTGGTATCTCTGTATGTTACAGGGTCCTGTAACCTCCTGGTATCTCTGTATGTTAGAGGGTCCTGTAACCTCCTGGTCTCTCTGTATGTTACAGGGTCTACTAACCTCCTGGTCTCTCTGTATGTTACAGGGTCCAGAAGGTTTGTGATTCGCTGGAGAGCTACATTGACCCCTTTGACCTGGATGTGTTCACGCCGCCACTTAACAGCAACCTCAACTGCCTATCACAGAGGAGTTCGGTACGAAAGGCCCCGCCCCCTGACACTCTAATGTGAATAGAGACTAAAAGAAATCATGATATTATCATGGTATCAGTGTACAGTAGGGTTTTCCTGGGTTATCCACAGTGTATTGATAATGTGGTATCAATGTACAGTAGGGTTTTCCTGGGTTATCCACAGTGTATTGATAATGTGGTATCAATGTACAGTAGGGTTTTCCTGGGTTATCCACAGTGTATTGATAATGTGGTAACTTTGGTCACAATTTGTAGCGCTCTGAGGTGCTGTTGGGGATTCAGATGTTGTTAATGTTGTGTTAACGTAATGATAATGTTGTGTTAACGTAATGATAATGTTGTGTTAACGTAATGATAATGTTGTGATGTATTATATTATGCCATTGTCAGGTTTTGGTTGTGTTAACATTGTTATAACATTATGTTGTGTTAACATTTAGCATTTTAGTCATTTAGCAGACGCTCTTATCCAGAGCGACTTCCAATTAGTGAGTGCATACATTTTTCATACTGGCCCCCCCGTGAGAAACGAACCCACAACCCTGGCGTTGCAAGCGCCATGCTCTACCAACTGAGCTACAGGAGGGCCATTGTGATAATGTTGTAATAACATTGTGATAATGTTGTAATAACATTGTAAAGGGAATTTCCAGGTCAACAAAAAATAGAGAAATCGTTGATAACATCAATCAAAATAATTTCAGTTTAGTTACGAACTGCGACTGGTTAGACACCTCCAGCACAGTAGCAGAGAAAATGTCTAACTTGGCCTGCTCTGAGAAGGCCATTATATCGTAATCACACAGCACCAAATGTTCTGTAAACACCAGCCCAGAGGCTTGTAGGAATTCTAAACAACTTTGTCAGCTGCTACAGATCACAGTGTTACAGAATACAATAACAATCAGTGTCCTTGGTCCAGACCTCCAGTCTGATGTCAGTCACTATCAACAGATATGAGAACAATCCATAACATACAGCATGGAGTCTAGAGACCATCAACCCACACCCTGTACAACCACAACACTGGAAATCATGTGTGTTACACACAGGGGAGATATAGCAATATGCTAAGCGTTGTGTTAATGACTTTATCCACTTTAAATGTCCCCATTCCAAACACTGTGTTAATGTTGTGATAATGTCGTGTTGTTCCAGGTGTTGTTGGGGTTGTTGATGGGGACAGAGAAGCAGTTTGTTTCCCGTGGTAACAGCGTGGGCTCTCAGGAACCCTACAACATCCTGCCGCTGGCCAACAGCCAGATCAGGTGAGAACACACACACACACACACACACACACACACACAAACACCCGCACATATACACACCAGGGCCCATAATCACTAAAAAGTGTTTCCGAATAGGAGTGCTGATATTGGATCAGATTTCCCTTTTAGATCATAGTGAATAAGATGGCATGGACAGGGGGACCTGATCCTAGATCAGCACTTCTACTCTGAGATGCCTTATGAATAGGCTACAGGTCCAGAAGTGTTTTAACCCAGTACCCTGTCTCTGGTCTCCAGGTTAGAATAGGCTACAGGTCCAGAAGTGTTTTAACCCAGTAGCCTGTGTCTGGTCTCTCTGTTCTCCAGGTTAGAATAGGCTACAGGTCCAGAAGTGTTTTAACCCAGTACCCTGTGTCTGGTCTATGTTCTCCAGGTTTGGGCTGTTACCTCTAAGCATGACCAACTCCCGTAAGACCAAGTCCTCCACACAGGGAGCTGACATCACATGCCCACTGGTGAGTCACACGGACGGACAGACGGATGGGTGGGGGGTGTTGAGGGGAGGAGGGGGTGTTGAGGTTGAACGTATAGCTGAGGTTTTCATATAAGCCTGCCTGTCTGAATTTCAACCTCACCTCAAGTTTCAGTAGAATAATCTTTTTAAAAACCTTTACTTTGCCGTTTCTGTTGATGTCCTACAATATGTATCATGATGTTTTATGTTGTGGTTTTATGTTGTCTGCATTTCCAGCTGTGTTGAGGGCAACAGACCCAGGACAGCAGCAACAGGTCATTGTGTGTGTTGTATATTTTAGTGTAGTGTGTGTGTGGTATCTTTAGTGTGTGTGTGTGTGTAGTGTCTTTAGTTATCTACAGTACCAGTCAAAAGTTTGGACACACCTACTCATTCCAGGGTTTTTCTTTATTTTTTACTATTTTCTACATTGTAGAATAATAGTGAAGACATCAAAACTATGAAATAACACATATGGAATCATGTAGTAACCAAAAAAGTGTTAAACAAATCAAAATACACTGCTCAAAAAAATTAAGGGAACACTAACACATCCTAGATCTGAATGAATGAAATAATCTTATTAAATACTTTTTTCTTTACATAGTTGAATGTGCTGACAACAAATTCACACAAAAATTATCAATGGAAAAATATTTTATATTTGAGATTCTTCAAAGTAGCCACCCTTTGCCTTGATGACAGCTTTTCATTCTCTTAACCAGCTTCATGAGGTAGTCACCTGGAATGCTTTTCCAACAGTCTTGAAGGAGTTCCCACATATGTTGAGCACTTGTTGGCTGCTTTTCCTTCACTCTGCGGTCCGACTCATCCCAAACCATCTCAATTGGGTTGAGATCGGGTGATTGTGGAGGCCAGGTCATCTGATGCAGCACTCCATCACTCTCCTTCTTGGTCAAATAGCCCATACACAGCCTGGAGGTGTGTTGGGTCATTGTCCTGTTGAAAAACAAATGACAGTCCCACTAAGCGCAAACCAGATGGGATGGCGTATCGCTGCAGAATGCTGTGGTAGCCATGCTGGTTAAGTGTGCCTTGAATTCTAAATAAATCACAGACTGTGTCACCAGCAAAGCACCCACACACCATCACAACTCCTCCATGCTTCACAGTGGGAACCACACATGCCGAGATCATCCGTTCACCTACTCTGCGTCTTACAAAGACACAGTGGTTGGAACCAAAAATCTCCAATTTGGACTCATCAGACCAAAGGACAGATTTCCACCAGTCTAATGTCCATTGCTCCTGTTTCTTGGCCGAAGCAAGTCTCTTCTTCTTATTGGTGTCCTTTAGTAGTGGTTTCTTTGCAGCAATTCGACCATGAAGGCCTGATTCACGCAGTCTCCTCTGAACAGTTGATGTTGAGATGTGTCTGTTACTTAAACTCTGTGAAGCATTTACTTGGGCTGCAATTTCTGAGGTTCATTTAACTCTAATGAACTTATCCTCTGCAGCAGAGGTAACTCTGGGTCTTCCTTTCCTGTGGCGGTCCTCATGAGTGCCAGTTTCATCATAGCGCTTGATGGTTTTTGCGGCTGCACTTGAAGAAACGTTCAAAGTTCTTGAAATTTTCCAGATTGACTGACCTTCATGTCTTAAAGTAATGGACTGTCGTTTCTCTTTGCTTATTTGAGCTGTTCTTGCCATAATATGGACTTTTACCAAATAGGGCTATCTTCTGTATACCCCCCACCTTGTCACAACATAACTGATTGGCTCAAATGCATTAAGAAGGAAAGAAGTTCCACAAATTAACTTTTAACAAGGCACACCTGTTAATTGAAATGCATTCCAGGTGACTGCCTCATGAAGCTGGTTGAGAGAATGCCAAGAGTGTGCAAAGCTGTTATCAAGGCAAAGGTTGGCTATTTGAAGAATATCAAATATAACATATTTTGATTTGTTTAACACGTTTTTGGTTACTACATGATTCCATATGTGTTATTTAATAGTTTTGTTGTCTTCACTATTATTCTACAATGTAGAAAATAGTAAAAATAAAGAAAAACCCTGGAATGAGTAGGTGTGTCCAAACTTTTAACCGTTGCTGTATCTATAGTGTGTTATATTTTCACTTGCACTCAAGTGTTTTTTGCAGCGGGTGGGTTTGCAGTGTACTAAGCTAACGACTATTTTCCGCGTTTGGTTTTTTAGCGTGGCTATGGTTTGATTTGATGTTGCCTCAGATCGCTAACTAACAGGGACATGTGGTCTGCGTACTAAATGACACCTTACCCCCTCTATAGTGCACTCTTGTTGAGCCCTATGGATTTTGATAATGGCTTACCTGGTTTCACGCTGTCTGCCGGGATCTGCAGTCAATTTAGCTAGTCAATTGATATTCAATTCATGAATTGGCAATTTTCCTATTTTTATCTTAGAGGGTTTTTCGATTCTCCTGAATTGACTGTATTAAAATTGAATTGATCTCAAACCCTGCCTCACACCACTCCAAACCATATCTGTGACCAGACAAACAGCAAGTGTTGTTGTGCATGAAGCAAGCAGCTCATCACATCAATGAACTTTTTTTTCTCCATGCGGTGCATCTCAATACTCTTGACGTGGCTTCCTCTCCTTAGTGGCCTCATCTCATTGTCTCCTCTCCTTCATCTGCACTGATCTGAACAAACAAAACAAAGGAAGCAGAACAGCTTCCTTTATATTAGGAAGGAGACGAGGAGATGAAGCCAGGGTCGTGTTCATGTCACGCACAGAATGTTGGACAAATCCAGGTAGTCTCTCCCTGTTTCTCTCAGGTCAGGTAGTCTCTCCCTGTTTCTCTCAGTTCAGGTAGTCTCTCTCTGTTTCTCTCAGTTCAGGCGGTCTCTCCCTGTTTCTCTCAGTTCAGGTAGTCTCTCCCTGTTTCTCTCAGTTCAGGTAGTCTCTCCCTGTTTCTCTCAGTTCAGGTAGTCTCTCCCTGTTTCTCTCAGTTCAGGTAGTCTCTCCCTGTTTCTCTCAGTTTATGTAGTCTCTCCCTGTTTCTCTCAGTCCAGGTAGTCTCTCCCTGTTTCTCTCAGTTCAGGTAGTCTCTCCCTGTTTCTCTCAGTTCAGGTAGTCTCTCCCTGTTTCTCTCAGTTCAGGTAGTCTCTCTCTCTGTTTCTCTCAGTTCAGGTAGTCTCTCTCTCTGTTTCTCTCAGTTCAGGTAGTCTCTCTCTCTGTTTCTCTCAGTTCAGGTAGTCTCTCCCTCTATTTCACTTCAGTTTCAAAGCGTTATCTTCTGTATGGTGCCTAATGAACACGACCAAGTTCCGACTGTTAAGTAACTCACCCCATATCTGTTGTTTAAATCCTCTCCTCAATTGCTCTCTCCCCTAGGCCTCACCCACCTCTAAACCCACCCATGATGACACCTTCCGCCCTGGCAACCTGTTCAGACAGCTAGCCAATCAGGAGGAGGAGCCGGCGGCGCCATCGCTGTTCAAGCTGGGCTGGCTGTCTGGCATGGCCAAATAAGGCTGAGTCCCAAATGTCACCCTATTCCCTACATAGTGCACTACTTTAGACCAGGACCTATAGGAAATAGGGTGCCATTCATATCTATAGGAACTATCCCCACTATATAGGGAATAGGGTGCCATTTGGTACTCAACCAAATAAGGAGTGTGACTACTGTTAGACTCTTTAAACACCTTGTACTGTACAGAGACTGACTGTTAGAAGAATATATGGATCAATAAAACAGTTTGGACAGATTTATTAATGAGATTGTGTTGATGTGTGATTTATTTTGTTAGTATAGTGGAGATAGATCATGTTGGAGTATATACCTGATCGTTGTCTGGGTCCTGCTGATAAGATTGGAGACGGGTGAGGATAGTCACACACAGAGACACACACACACAGAGACACACAGTACACACACACACACACACACCGTACACACACATACACGCAGACAGACAAACACACAGTACACACACAGACAGACACACACAAATTATCAATGTTCTGAAGCAGAAGCAGCATGTTCATAAAAGGATTATGTTTTTATTACATATTTTACAATTATTGGGTCAGAGACCGGATTATCAGAACATAGGTAGAGGGAAACAAAACGTCAGCCTGCACACAGACAACACCTGATATGTTATTTAACATCCGTCCTATACACTGACAGACAGATGGGAGCGTGTGGACAGGTTAAGATTTGACATCGTAGTAGAAATAGCTATAGACTGACCAACAAACACATTACAGTGCCTTGCAAAAGTATTCATCCCCCTTGGCGTTTTTCCTATTTTGTAGCATTACAACCTGTAATTTAAATTGATTTTTATTTGGATTTCATGTAATGGACATACAGAAAATAGTCCAAATTGGTGAAGTGAAATGAAAAAAATAACTTGTTTCAAACAATTCAAAAAAATAAATAACGGAAAAGTGGTGTGTGCATATGTATTCACCCCCTTTGCTATGAAGCCCCTAAATAAGATCTGGTGCAACCAATTACCTTCAGAAGTCACATAATTAGTTAAATAAAGTCCACCTGTGTCACATGATCTCAGTATATATACACCTGTTCTGAAAGGCCCCAGAGTCTGCAGCACCACCAAGCAAGCGGCACCATGAAGACCAGAACAGGTCAGAGACAAAGTTGTGGAGAAGTACAGATCAGGGTTGGGTTATAAAAAAATATCAGAAACTTTGAACATCCCACGGATCACCATTAAATCCATTATAAAAAAATTAAAAGAATATGGCACCACAACAAACCTGCCAAGAGAGGGCCGCCCACCAAAACTCACGGACCAGGCAAGGAGGGCATTAATCAGAGAGGCAACAAAGAGACCAAAGATAACCCTGAATGTGCTGCAAAGCTCCACAGGGGAGATTGGAGTATCTGTCCATAGGACCACTTTAAGCCGTACACTCCACAGAGCTAGGCTTAATGGAAGAGTGGCCAGAAAAAAGCCATTTCTTGAAGAAATAAATAAGCAAAAGGCATGTGGGAGACTCCCCAAACATATGGAAGAAGGTACTCTGGTCAAATTGAGCTTTTTGGCCATCAAGGAAAACGCTATGTCTGGCGCAAACCCAACACCTCTCATCATCCCGAGAACACCATCCCCACAGTGAAGCATGGTGGCAGCATCATGCTGTGGGGATGTTTTTCATCGGCAGGGAATGGGAAACTGGTCAGAATTGAAGGAATGATGGATGGCGCTAAATACAGGGAAATTCTTGAGGGAAACCTGTTTCAGTCTTCCAGAGATTTGAGACTGGGACGGAGGTTCACCTTCCAGCAGGACAATGACCCTAAGCATACTGCTAAAGCAACACTCGAGTGGTTTAAGGGGAAACATTTAAATGTCTTGGAAGGGCCTAGTCAAAGCCCAGACCTCAATCCAATTGAGAATCTGTGGTATGAATTAAAGATTGCTGTACACCAGCGGAACCCATCCAACTTCAAGGAGCTGGAGCAGTTTTGCCTTGAAGAATGGGCAAACATCCCAGTGGCTAGATGTGCCAAGCATATAGAGACATACCCCAAGAGACTTGCAGCTGTAATTGCTGCAAAAGGTGGCTCTACAAAGTATTGACTTTGGGGGGGGTGAATAGTTATGCACGCTCAAGTTCTGTTTTATTGTCTTATTTCTTGTTTGTTTCACAAAAAATATTTTTCATCTTCAAAGTGCTAGGCATGTTGTGTAAATCAAATGATACAAACCCCTAAAAAATCCATTAAAATTCCAAGTTGTAAGGCAACAAAATAGGAAAAATGCTGAAGGGGGTGAATACTTTTGCAAGCTACTGTATGTCAAAGACATGAACAATACACCTCCTTATACAGAGTTGTGAGACTTACAAACACGCACATATAATATTAACTTTTGCAGACTGTGGTGACGATAACTTATCTCTGGCTGCAGACTGGTAACAATAACTTATCTATCTCTGGCTGCAGAATGTGGTAACAATAACTTATCTCTGGCTGCAGACTGTGGTAACAATAACTGTTCTCTATCTCTGGCTACAGACTGTGGTAACAATAACTGTTCTCCATCTCTGGCTGCAGACTGGTAACAATAACTGTTATCCATCTCTGGCTACAGACTGTGGTAACAATAACTGTTATCCATCTCTGGCTACAGACTGTGGTAACAATAACTTTTCTCTATCTCTGGCTGCAGACTGTGGTAACAATAACTGTTCTCTATCTCTGGCTACAGACTGTGGTAACAATAACTGTTATCCATCTCTGGCTACAGACTGTGGTAACAATAACTGTTCTCTATCTCTGGCTACAGACTGTGGTAACAATAACTGTTATCCATCTCTGGCTACAGACTGTGGTAACAATAACTGTTATCCATCTCTGGCTGCAGACTGTGGTAACAATAACTGTTCTCTATCTCTGGCTGCAGACTGTGGTAACAATAACTTTTCTCTGGCTAGCTATTTCTCTTCGAAGTACAGTTATACAGTTTATCTTATATCACTCTACTCTGTACATTTATAGCTCTTCTAGATGTATATAATTATCCATTACAGCATAATTATCCATTTGATATAGTATCTTAATATGCCAAGAGTGTGCAAAGCTGTCATCAAAGCAAAGGGTGGCTACTTTGAAGAATCTCAAATATAAAAGATATTTTGATTTGTTTAACACTTTTTTGGTTACTACATGATTCCATATGTGTTATTTTACAATGTAAAAAATAGTAAAAATAAACAAAAACCCTTGAATGAGTAGGTGTGTCAAACTTTTGACTGGTAGTGTATACAGTGGGGGAAAAAAGTATTTAGTCAGCCACCAATTGTGCAAGTTCTCCCACTTAAAAAGATGAGAGGCCTGTAATTTTCATCATAGGTACACGTCAACTATGACAGACAAAATGAGAAAAAAAAATCCAGAAAATCACATTGTAGGATTTTTTATGATTTTATTTGCAAATTAAGGTGGAAAATAAGTATTTGGTCAATAACAAAAGTTTCTCAATACTTTGTTATATACCCTTTGTTGGCAATGACACAGGTCAAACGTTTTCTGTAAGTCTTCACAAGGTTTTCACACACTGTTGCTGGTATTTTGGCCCATTCCTCCATGCAGATCTCCTCTAGAGCAGTGATGTTTTGGGGCTGTCGCTGGGCAACACGGACTTTCAACTCCCTCCAAAGATTTTCTATGGGGTTGAGATCTGGAGACTGGCTAGGCCACTCCAGGACCTTGAAATGCTTCTTACGAAGCCACTCCTTCGTTGCCCGGGCGGTGTGTTTGGGATCATTGTCATGCTGAAAGACCCAGCCACGTTTCATCTTCAATGCCCTTGCTGATGGAAGGAGGTTTTCACTCAAAATCTCACGATACATGGCCCCATTCATTCTTTCCTTTACACGGATCAGTCGTCCTGGTCCCTTTGCAGAAAAACAGCCCCAAAGCATGATGTTTCCACCCCCATGCTTCACAGTAGGTATGGTGTTCTTTGGATGCAACTCAGCATTCTTTGTCCTCCAAACACGACGAGTTGAGTTTTTACCAAAAAGTTATATTTTGGTTTCATCTGACCATATGGTATTCTCCCAATCCTCTTCTGGATCATCCAAATGCACTCTAGCAAACTTCAGACGGGCCTGGACATGTACTGGCTTAAGCAGGGGGACACGTCTGGCACTGCAGGAGGAATGGGCCACAATACCAGCAACAGTGTGTGAAAACCATTTCCCATGATGCCCTGGGCTCTCTCTACTTCCTGTCCAGCTTGTTGGTGGCCATCATGGCTTTGACGTCAATGGGCCTGGCAGCAACAGCTGCTGCTGCCTTCTCCTCCTCCTCCTGCTGCCACAGGATGATGGGGCTGATGCCTGGGTTACGATTCCTCGCATTGGCCTCCAACTGGGCATCACTGGAGAGGGGGGGGGAGGAAGAGAGAGAGGAGGAAGGAGACAAGAGGTGAGCGTTGATCAGATTCATGTTGCATATCAAGACCACTGCTTTTCTTGAATGTCCACGTTCCTCCAAGAGTAGCTGAATGTCTCTTGTAAAAGAAGAGCGATGCAACCACACACACATGATATTAGCTCTATGAACTTTGTCTAGAAATTGCTTGGTAGAGACAGGTGAATGTACAGTCCAATAAACAATTATATTGTGTGGGTGCAGAATATCCTGCAGCATCTTACGTGAAGACATGAGGGGCCGGGACCAGAGCCCTCTTCTGCATGTCTTTGTGGACTGGAGACTTGAGGTAGCGGTAGAAGGTATCCTGGGACAGAGAGAGGAGGGGACATTATGAAACATGTCTTTGTGGACTGGAGACTTGAGGTAGTGGTAGAAGGTATCCTGAGACAGAGGAGGGGACATTATGAAACATGTCTTTGTGGACTGGAGACTTGAGGTAGTGGTAGACGATATCCTGGGACAGAGACAGAGGAGGGGACATTATGAAACATATCTTTGTGGACTGGAGACTTGAGGTAGTGGTAGACGATATCCTGGGACAGAGACAGAGGAGGGGACATTATGAAAGCTTTAAGTTTTAATGTATTTTTTTTGCAGCACCTCTGCTGCAAATAAATAAAAATGCATTACAACTAGAATAATATTTCAGTGAGTGCAGGGTTTTCCTTTTTTCCAGTGGATGCCCGGCACCCAAAGACTTTTCGTTACTACAAACTTTTGAGTTGAGCACGCCAATTCCTCATTCTGACGTTATGGAACGGCCACACAATCTTGCATTCCAGCTGTGCATTATGACAAATAACTGTATATTATTTAGCTAACAGCTAAAAAAAAACAGCTAACTGTAGCCTTTGTTTATTGTGCGTTAGCTGTGTAACTGAGGTAGTTCAGTGAACTATGCTGGTGTGATGAATGAGCCTGACCCCTCTGTTTGGAGGGACTAATACACAACACACACCTTCTTCATGAGCAGGAAGATGTGTGTCTGGGCAGCGTCGAGGACGTAGCGGTGAGGAACAACCAGTCCCTTCACTGTCAGCCCCATGGTACGACCATCAATGTTGATCCATCTAGGAGCTCCGGGTTTCAGGAAGGTGCTGCACACACACACACACACAGAGGTTAAAAACCAAGCAGCAACTCTCTCTCTCTCTCTCTCTCACACATTCTCCAGTGTAACTCACTTGAAGATGAACTGGGACTTCTCTGGAATAGCAGATGCCGCTCCCCATCTCATTTCCTCAGCTGCCTCATAGAACGCCATGTTCTCCGCTGTACACACACACACACACAGAAAGCACACGTATGCACACACACACAGACATAATGCTAGGTTAGCTGAGCTGCATTCCACAGCATGCAAGGTAAACCACAGGTTGCATCCGAAATGAAATGGCACCCTTTTCCCTACACAGTGCACTACTTTTCCCTACACAGTGCACAACATAGGGTGCAATTTTCAATTAATCTTTCCTCAATCCCTTGCGTCCTCAGTTGGTGGAACTTTTGATCTTTTCACCCAGTACGCTTTGAGGAGGCCAGGAGACAGGACACAAGGAATCGAGGAAAAACTAATTGAGAACGAGTGTGTGTGTGTACTGACCACTGTGCTCCTTCTTGAGGAAGAGCTTGAAGTCGACTCTGCCTCGAGGGTCACTGATCAGCTCCCAGAAGCTCAGGACCCAACGCTCCACACTCAACTTAGTGGGGGTGTCCACACTGAGGGAGAGAGAGAGAGGGGGAGAGAGAGAGAAGGGGGGGGGGGCAGATTGTAATGAAATCATCATGATCTTCAATCAAGACTTTGATCAGTAGAATCAAGTGTATTTCTACTGGGCTGGAGCAAAACTGTGCACCTGTGTTCAATTGACAGAAAATACTTTCTTGAGTTCAGTTGCCAGAACGTACCTTCTTGAGTTGAGTTGCCAGAACTCATCACTGTCCGTTATCCAGGGGTTGCTAGGGACAGGGGTTGTCAGGAACGGGTCGTGGTTGTGGTGGCTTGTCACGTACTTGACAAAGCTAAGGAGAACAGAGGGAACATAAACGTTGTGAATCTTCATCCTATGTTGTCATCCCCAAAATAATCATATATACAGTACCAGTCAAAAGTTTGGACACACCTACTCATTCCAGGGTTTTTCTTTATTTTTACTATTTTCTACATTGTAGAATAATAGTGAAGACATCAAAACTATGAAATAACACATATGGAATCATGTAGTAACCAAAAAAGTGTTAAACAAATCAAAATACACTGCTCAAAAAAATAAAGGGAACACTAAAATAACACATCCTAGATCTGAATGAATGAAATAATCTTATTAAATACTTTTTTCTTTACATAGTTGAATGTGCTGACAACAAAATCACACAAAAATTATCAATGGAAATCAAATTTATCAACCCATGGAGGTCTGGATTTGGAGTCACCCTCAACATTTAAGTGGAAAACCACACTACAGGCTGATCCAACTTTGATGTAATGTCCTTAAAACAAGTCAAAATGAGGCTCAGTAGTGTGTGTGGCCTCCACGTGCCTGTATGACCTCCCTACAACGCCTGGGCATGCCCCTGATGAGGTGGCGGATGGTCTCCTGAGCCCGTTTGAGCAGACACATGCACATTTGTGGCCTGCTGGAGGTCATTTTGCAGGGCTCTGGCAGTGCTCCTCCTGCTCCTCCTTGCACAAAGGCGGAGGTAGCAGTCCTGCTGCTGGATTGTTGCCCTCCTACGGCCTCCTCCACGTCTCCTGATGTACTGGCCTGTCTCCTGGTAGCACCTCCATGCTCTGGACACTACGCTGACAGACACAGCAAACCTTGCCACAGCTCGCATTGATGTGCCATCCTGGATGAGCTGCACTACCTGAGCCACTTGTGTGGGTTGTAGACTCCGTCTCATGCTACCACTAGAGTGAAAGCACCGCCAGCATTCAAAAGTGACCAAAACATCAGCCAGGAAGCATAGGAACTGAGAAGTGGTCTGTGGTCACCACCTGAAAAAACAGTCCTTTATTGGGGGTGTCTTGCTAATTGCCTATAATTTCCACCTGTTGTCTATTCCATTTGCACAACAGCATGTTACATTTATTGTCAATCAGTGTTGCTTCCTAAGTGGACAGTTTGATTTCACAGAAGTGTGATTGACTTGGAGTTACATTGTGTTGTTTAAGTGTTCCCTTTATTTTTTTGAGCAGTGTATATTTTATATTTGAGATTCTTCAAATAGCCACCCTTTGCCTTGATGACAGCTTTGCACACTCTTGGCATTCTCTCAACCAGCCTCATGAGGTAGTCACCTGGAATGCATTTCAATTAACAGGTGTGCCTTGTTAAAAATTAATTTGTGGAATTTCTTTCCTTAATGCGTTTGAGCCAATCAGTTGTGTTGTGACAAGTTAGGGGTGGTATACAGAAGATAGCCCAATTTGGGAAAAGACCAAGTTCATATTATGGTCCACAGGAAAGGAAGACCCAGAGTTACCTCTGCTGCAGAGGATACGTTCATTAGAGTTAACTGCACCTCAGATTGCAGCCCAAATAAATGCTTCACAGAGTTCAAGTAACAGACACATCTCAACATCAACTGTTCAGAGGAGACTGCGTGAATCAGGCCTTCATGGTCGAATTGCTGCAAATAAACCATTACTAAAGGACACCAATAAGAAGAAGAGACTTGCTTGGGCCAAGAAACACGAGCAATGGACATTAGACCGGTGGAAATCTGTCCTTTGGTCTGATGAGTCCAAATTGGAGATTTTTGGTTCCAACCGCAGTGTCTTTGTGAGACGCAAAGTAGGTGAACGGATGATCTCCACATGTGTGGTTCCCACTGTGAAGCATGAAGGAGGAGGTGTGATGGTGCTTTGCTGGTGACACTGTCTGTGATTTATTTAGAATTCAAGGCACACTTAACCAGCATGGCTACCACAGCATTCTGCAGCGATACGCCATCCCATCTGGTTTGCGCTTAGTGGGACTATCATTTGTTTTTCAACAGGACAATGACCCAACACACCTCCAGTCTGTGTAAGGGCTATTTGACCAAGAAGGAGAGTGATGGAGTGCTGCATCAGATGACCTGGCCTCCACAATCACCCGAGCTCAACCCAATTGAGATGGTTTGGGATGAGTTGGACCGCAGAGTGAAGGAAAAGCAGCCAACAAGTGCTCAGCATATGTGGGAACTTTCAAGACTGTTGGAAAAGCATTCCAGTTGAAGCTGCTTGAGAGAATGCCAAGAGTGTGCAAAGCTGTCATCAAGGCAAAGGGTGGCTATTTGAAGAATATCAAATATAACATATATTTTGATTTGTTTAACACTTTTTTGGTTACTACCTGATTCCATATGTGTTATTTCATAGTTTTGATGTCTTCACTATTATTCTACAATGTAGAAAATAGTAAAAATAAAGAAAAACCCTTGAATGAGTAGGTGTGTCCAAACCTTTGACTGGTGCTGTACAGTAAAATAACTTCTAACTCTCATTATACTGTAACGTTGGGGTTTCTTTTATTTTGAACAGGTCTTACACTTCTGAACACAACATTAATGTTACTGGTCTCAATCAGTCAGTCAGTCCATCAGTCATTCAGCCAATCAATTCATGAATCAAATGACCACACCACACACACAAACACAACCTATCAATCAATCGGCGAAGTGTATTGAGAAGGACTTACGCTGTGAGGGACACAGACGATTTGACAGCTGACCTCATTAGGGCTTGTGTAAGGAAAATGTTCTGGGTAGCAGGAGAGAGGAGAGGAGGAGAGAGGGGGATAAATAAGGAGGAGGGGATTGGGGGATAAATAAGGAGGAGAGGAGGAGAGAGGGGGATAAATAAGGAGGAGAGGAGGGGATTGGGGGATAAATAAGGAGGAGAGGAGGAGAAATAAGGAGGAGAGGAGGAGAGAGGGGGATAAATAAGGAGGAGAGGAGGAGAGAGGGGGATAAATAAGGAGGAGAGGAGGAGAGGGGGATAAATACGGAGGAGAGGAGGAGAGAGGGGGATAAATAAGGAGGAGAGGAGGGAGAGAGGAGAGGGAGGAAGGAGAGAGGAGGAGAGGGAGAGAGGAGGAGGAGAGAAAGAGGAGATAAATGATATGTCTGTAATTTCGTAATGTATTTTCCACACAAACATCAAATTGAGTGCATTGGGATATTCAAGTATTCCAGTGTAGAAGTATGTATGATGTCTTACGGTTCTCCTGACCATGTCGTAGGTTAACACCTGATAAACAATAAGACAGAACAACAGCTTGTTATTACAGGCTGGGCTCTTCTGTTCCACTGCTATCTAAAGTCACAACAGAACAGCTAAACACACACACACACACACACACACACACACACACACACACACACACACACTCACAAACTCTCTCACATACACACACTCACACACACACACACAATCTCTCTCGTAAGCGGGCTACACAGTACACACTGGGTCTAACACCACAGTCACAGGCTACAACACAATAAGCTAAATCTGCATGGTAACAGGCATATTTGGGCAGAAAGAGTGAAGGTGTGTGTGTGTTGTGTGTTGTGTGTGTGTATAACCCCTCCTCTCGACAACAGGTGAAGGATGAGATGGAATAGAATCTGCATGGAAGGAAGAGACAACACAACAAACTGTCAAATGAAGAACAGAGAGAGAGGTAGATAGAGAGAGAGAGGTAGGTAGAGAGAGAGAGAGAGGTAGAGAGAGAGGTAGAGAGAGAGAACGGTGAGAGAGGTAGAGAACAGAGAGCGAGAGGTAGAGAGGTAGAGAGAGAGAGGTAGAGAGGGAGGTAGAGAGCGAGGTAAAGAGGTAGAGATAGAGAGAGAGAGGTAAAGAGAGAGGTAGAGAGGTAGAGAGAGAGGTAGAGAGAGAGAGGTAGAGATAGAGAGAGAGGTAGAGAGAGAGAGAGGTAGAGAGGTAGTTTATTATTTTCCCATTTGTACTTTAACTATTTGCACATTGTTCCAACACTGTATATAGACATAATGACATTTTAAATGTCTTTATTCTTTTGGAACTTCTGAGTGTAATTGTTATTGTAATTTTTATTGTTTATTTCACTTTTGTTTACTATCTACTTCACTTGCTCTGGCAATGTTAACATACATTTCCCATGCCAATAAAGCCCTTAAATTGAAATTGAATTGAGAGGGAGAGGTAGAGAGAGAGAGAGAGAGAGAGAGAGAGAGAGAGAGAGAGAGAGAGAGGTTGAGAGAGGTAGAGGTAGAGAGAGCGGTAGAGAGAGAGGGGTAGAGAGAGAGGTAGAGAGGTAGAGAGGTAGAGAGGTAGAGAGAAAGGTAGAGAGAGAGAGAGAACATTTTACATTTGGTTAGAAATTCAAAAGGAAATTATCTCAACTGAGAAAAATGTCCTCCTGTGTGCTACCTATATCCCCCCACTAGAATCCCCATACTTTAATGAAGACAGTTTCTCCATCCTGGAGGGGGAAATCAATCATTTCCAGACCCAGGGACATGTACTAGTCTGTGGCGACCTAAATGAACCTGAAAAAGAACCTGACACCCTCAGCACACAGGGGGACAAACACCTACCTGGAGGTGACAGCATTCCCTCCCCCATATGCCCCCCTAGGCACAACTACGACAACATAACCAACAAAAACAGGTCACGACTCCTGCAGCTCTGTCGCACACTGGGTATGTACATAGTCAATGGTAGGCTTCGAGGGGACTCCTATGGTAGGTACACCTATAGCTCATCTCTTGGCAGTAGTACTGTAGACTACTTTATCACTGACCTCAACCCAGAGTCTCTCAGAGCGTTCACAGTCAGCCCACTGACATCCCTATCAGACCACAGCAAAATCACAGTCTACTTGAACAGAGCAATACTCAATCATGAGGCATCAAAGCCAAAGGAACTGAATAATATTAAGAAATGCTATAGATGGAAGGAAAGTAGTGTTGAAACCTACCAAAAAACAATTAGGAAACAACAAATTCAATCCATTCTAGACAACTTCCTGGACAAAACTGTAATAGTGAAGGTGTAAACTTGGCAGTAGAAAACCTAAACAGTATATTTGACCTCTCAGCTTCCTTATCAAATCTAAAAATCTCTAACAGAAAACCAAAGAAAAGTAATAACAGTGATAAATGGTTTGATGAAGAATGCAAAAACCGAAGAAAGAAATTGAGAAACCTATCCAACCAAAAACATAGAGACCCAGAAAACCTGAGCCTACGCCTTCACTATGGTGAATCACTAAAACAATACAGAAATACACTACGGAAAAAGAAGGAACAGCATGTCAGAAATCAGCTCAATGTAATTGAAGAATCCATAGACTCTAACCACTTCTGGGAAAATTGGAAAACACTAAACAAACAACAACACGAATAGCTATCTATCCAAAACGGAGATGTATGGGTAAACCACTTCTCCAATCTTTTTGGCCCTATAACAGAGAACAAACAGCAAAAACATATACATGATCAAATGCAAATCTTAGAATCAACTATTAAAGACTACCAGAACCCACTGGATTCTCCAATTACATTGAATGAACTACAGGACAAAATACAAACCCTCCAACCCAAAAAGTCCTGTGGTGTTGATGTTATCCTCAATGAAATGATAAAATATACAGACCACAAATTTCAATTAGCTATACTTAAACTCTTTAACATCATCCTTAGCTCTGGCATCTTCCCCAATATTTGGAACCAAGGACTGATCACCCCAATCCACAAAAGTGGAGACAAATTTGACCCCAATAACTACCGTGGGATATGCGTCAACAGCAACCTTGGGAAAATCCTCTGCATTATCATTAACAGCAGACTAGTTCATTTCCTCAGTGAAAACAATGTACTGAGCAAATGTCAAATTGGCTTTTACCAAATTACCGTACGACAGACCACGTATTCACCCTGCACACCCTAATTGACAAACAAACAAACCAAAACAAAGGCAAAGTCTTCTCATGCTTTGTTGATTTCAAAAAAGCTTTTGACTCAATTTGGCATGAGGGTCTGCTATACAAATTGATGGAAAGTGGGGTTGGGGGAAAAACATACGACATTATAAAATCCATGTACACAAACAACAAGTGTGCGGTTAAAATTGGCAAAAACACACACATTTCTTTCCACAGGGCCGTGGGGTGAGACAGGGATGCAGTTTAAGCCCCACCCTCTTCAACATATATATCAACGAATTGGCGAGGGCACTAGAACAGTCTGCAGCACCCGGCCTCACCCTACTAGAATCTGAAGTCAAATGTCTTCTGTTTGCTGATGATCTGGTGCTTCTGTCACCAACCAAGGAGGGCCTACAGCAGCACCTAGATCTTCTGCACAGATTCTGTCAGACCTGGGCCCTGACAGTAAATCTCAGTAAGACACAAATAATGGTGTTCCAAAAAAGGTCCAGTTGCCAGGACCACAAATACCATCTAGACACCGTTGCCCTAGAGCACACAAAAAACTATACATACCTCGGCCTAAACATCAGCGCCACAGGTAACTTCCACAAAGCTGTGAACGATCTGAGAGACAAGGCAAGAAGGGCCTTCTATGCCATCAAAAGGAACATAAAATTTGACATACCAATTAGGATCTGGCTAAAAATACTTGAATCAGTTATAGAACCCATTGCCCTTTATGGTTCTGAGGTCTGGGGTCCGCTCACCAACCAAGAATTCACAAAATGGGACAAACACCAAATTGAGACTCTGCATGCAGAATTCTGCAAAAACATCCTCCGTGTACAACGTAAAACACCAAATAATGCATGCAGAGCAGAATTAGGCCAATACCCGCTAATTATCAAAATCCAGAAAAGAGCCGTTAAATTCTATAACCACTTAAAAGGAAGCGATTCCCAAACCTTCAATAACAAAGCCATCACCTACAGAGAGATGAACGTGGAGAAGAGTCCCCTAAGTAAGCTTGTCCTGGGCCTCTGTTCACAAACACAAACAGACCCCACACAGCCCCAGGACAACAACAACAACAACACAATTAGACCCAACCAAATCATGAGAAAACAAAAAGAGAATTACTTGACACATTGGAAAGAACAAACAAAAAAACTGAGCAAACTAGAATGCTATTTGGCCCTAAACAGAGAGTACACAGTGGCAGAATACCTGACCACTGTGACTGACCCAAACTTAAGGAAAGCTTTGACTATGTACAGACTCAGTGAGCATAGCCTTGCTATTGAGAAAGGTCGCCGTAGGCAGACCTGGCTCTCAAGAGAAGACAGGCTATGTGCACACTGCCCACAAAATGAGGTGGAAACTGAGCTGCACTTCCTAACCTCCTGCCAAATGTATGACCATATTAGAGACACATATTTCCCTCAGATTACAGCGATCCACAAAGAATTCGAAAACAAACCCAATTTTGATAAACTCCCTTATCTACTGGGTGAAAAACCACAGTGTGCCATCACAGCTGCAAGATTTGTGACCTGTTGCCACAAGAAAAGGGCAACCAGTGAAGAACAAACACCATTGTAAATACAACCCATATTTATGTTTATTTATTTTCCCATTTGTACTTTAACTATTTGCACATTGTTACAACACTGTATATATACATAATATGACATTTGAAATGTCTTTATTCTTTTGAAACTTCTGAGTGTAATGTTTACTGTTAATATTTATTGTTTATTTCACTTTTGTTTACTATCTACTTCACTTGCTTTGGCAATGTTAACACACGTTTCCCATGCCAATAAAGCCCTTAAATTGAAATTGAATTGAATTGAATTGAGAGAGAGGTAGAGAGAGGTAGAGAGAGAGGGAGAGAGAGAGAGGTAGAGAGGTAGAGAGAGTACTGTACTGTAGTAGCCTCCCTGCTAATTCTCAGTAATGTTCTGAGCTCTGAGAAGCAGGTGGTTCTAACACAGCTACTCTCTCTCTCCCTCTTCACTCTCCCAATTACATTTCAAATTCAATTTAAGGGCTTCATTGGCATGGGAAACATATGTTAACATTGCCAAAGCAAGTGAAGTAGATAATAAACAAAAGTGAAATAAACAATAAAAATTAACAGTAAACATTACACTCATAAAAGTTCCAAAAGAATAAAGACATTTAAAATGTCATATTATGTATATATACAGTGTTGTAACAATGTGCAAATAGTTAAAGTACAAAAGGGAAAATAAATAAGCATAAATATGGGTTGTATTTACAATGGTGTTTGTTCTTCACTGGTTGACCTTTTCTTGTGGCAACAGGTCACAAATCTTGCTGCTGTGATGGCACACTGTGGTATTTCACCCAGTAGATAAGGGAGTTTATCAAAATTGGGTTTGTTTTTTGAAATCTTTGTGGATCTGTGTAATCTGCATAATCTCTCGCTTCACTCTCCCACATCTCTTAATCTCAGACTGGTGGGGAGATGACATATGAGGTGGCAGGTAGCCTAGCGGTTAAGAGTGTTGGGCCAGTAACAGAAAGGTAGCCGTTTCGAATCCCGAGCCAATTAGGTGAAATATCTGTTGATGTGCCCTTGAGCAAGGCACTTAACCCTAATTGCTCCTGTAAGTCGCTCTGGATAAGAGTGTCTGCTAAATGACAAAAATGTCAAATTTAAATATGACAAGGGAAGGAATTTCACCACATTACAACTAATCTCTAACTAAAATCGTACATAATCGTAGAATCGTACATAATTTGGTCAGCTGCGTGAACGTCTGTGTTCATACATGTTAGAAACTGATATATCCGGTCTAGCAAAGTCTACACCCCCGCAATAGCCCCCCCGATCTGCGTGGGCACACGTTCAAAGCACTCGAGGCAAATCAAGCACTGCTTTCGCCCAATCCTGATACGTCCAAATAACCAGTGACGAAAACCACGCAGAATCTACCTATGGGAGATTACGTTACAACAGCTCTTCAACATAGTTCCACCCCCTTCGAACGTCAAACTCTTTTATTTTAACCTCAAACCCGGAAGTGCAAAATGAAATCCTATTGAGATAACAAGGATGCTTCCCAAACGACACCGTAATGCCTACACACTGAGTGTACAAAACATTTAAGAACACCTGCTCTGTCCATGACATAGACTGACCAGGTGAATCCAGGTGAAAGATATGATCCCTTATTGATGTCACTTGTTAAATCCACTTCAATGAGTGTAGATGAAGGGGAGGAGACAGGTTAAAGAAGGATTTTTAAGCCTTGAGACAATTGAGACATGGGCTGTGTGTTTGCTATTCAGAGGGTGAATGGGCAAGACAAAAGATACCTGCCTGCTGCGTTTTTCAAGTCAAGTCAAATGTATTTATAAAGCCCTTTTTAGATCAGCAGATGTCACAAAGTGCTTATACAGAAACCCAGCCTAAAACCCCAAACAGCAAGCAATGCAGATGTAGAAGCACGGTGGCTAGGAAAAACTCCCTAGAAAGGCAGGAACCTAGGAAGAAACCTAGAGAGGAACCAGGCTCTGAGGGGTGGCCAGTCCTCTTCTGGCTGTGCCGGATTAATGCCAGATTGTTCTTCAATATGTTTTTCACGCTTGATACACAGTTTCCTGTGTGTATCAAGAACGATCCACCACCCAAAGGACATCCAGCCAACTTGACACAACTGTGGGAAGCATTGGAGTCAACATGGGCCAGCATCCCTGTGGAACGCTTTCAACACATTGTAGAATCCATGCCCCGACGAATTGAGGCTGTTCTGAGGACAAAGGGGAGGGGGCGACTCAATATTAGGAAGGTGTCCTTAATGTTTTGTACACTCAGTGTATAACGCACAGGGTGCCATTTGGGACACACTCTGTTTTCCAAGGGAAATGTCTCAGACAGCACAGTACTCACCTTTTACCTCCTCTGCATTGGGGTCAATGAGACGGTCCAGTCCGTAGTCCATGGCGCTGTGTGTCCGGCGCTGTGGACAGACCAAGCACCTCTTTAGTCAGTCTGGTGTGCTGTACCTCCACATATCATCTACACAGTCTGGAGCACAGACCCCTGGATAAGGAACTGGGAAAACTCAGCAAGAAACATCAACTGACATACGATCATTTTGCATTGTTAATGGTCTCCAATGTGCATACCGATTTTTTTCCCAAACAGATCTGGCACCAACATCATCAATCATAGTTCATTTTGAATGAGAACATTATATTACTTGTATTTAATTAACGCTTATTTACCAGGTAGGTTGACTGAGAACACATTCTCTTTTACAGCAACGACCTGAGGAATAGTTACAGGGGAGAGGAGGGGGGATGAATGAGCCAACTGGAAGCTACTTGAACATGCTCCAACTCCTTTCTGCCTCGATTAGTCCTTTTGGAAGTTTTTCCTGGTAAGCCCTTTTGTTGGATTTCCGTCAGTGTTGTCAAGCACCCCTCCTAGTTTCTTGCTGTAGTGCGGAGGCCTACCTGAACTGGCTAACAGGTTTGATTTTCCCATGTCCTAAAAATCACCTTATATCTTTTTACATGTGTTCTGTTACATCACACATAGTCCTTGGTGATGTTCTCCAAATGTTCCACTGATGACACCTGTTAGTTCCCATGTACTGTCACGCCCTGACTCTGGGGACTCTTATTTGTTGAGTCAGGGTGTGATTTTCTATGTTGTATTTTCTATGTTTTGGATCTAGTATGTTCTAGATCAGGGGTGTCAAACGTCCGGCCCGCGGGCCGGATCAGGCCCGCAAACGGGTTTAATCCGGCCTGCGAGATGATTTAAAAAAAATAATAATAATAAAAAATAAAAAAAATTGTAAAGTATAGAAATGCGCTGCAATTTTTCAATAAAATAAACTGTTGTTCCAATTGCGTCCACTGGATGGCGCAATAGCAATTGTGTTAAGCAAGCAAACTGTTTATACCGGGGCAGAGCAAGTAGGTCAAGCACGTGCAGCCAATGAGCTACTTTGTTTTGCCCGCGATATTTATTACGGCTTCTACTTTTAACATTATGTGCTTTGGCACCCTCATTGCCCCAATATGTCTCTGTCAAAAAAGAGAGAAGTGGACGCAGAGTGCAGAGTGTTTCAAGAAAAATGGTCATCCTATTTATTCACGGAATTGAATGGGAAAGCTGTATGTTTGGTGTGTTCAGAGCATGTTGCAGTGCTGAAAGCATATAACCTTCGTCGCCACTATGTGAGTCTTCATGCCGACAAATATGACAACTTTCAAGGACAGCGGAGATGAGAGAAGGTGAATGAACTGTTGGCGGGTCTGAAGAAACAGCAGTCTGTGTTTACTCACAGCCGAGACATCAGTGACGCTGCAGTGAAAGCTAGCTACCTCATTGCTAATGAAATCGCAGTGGCTTCAAAACCATTTAGTGAGGGTGAATTTGTAAAAACATGCATGATGAAGGCAGCGGAGATTGTGTGCCCTGAAAAGCGGCAGGCTTTTGCAAATATCAGCCTGACAAGAAACACAGTTGCAGACAGGATTTCCGATCTTTCAGTGGATTTGGACAGCCAGTTGAAGCAAAAAGTAAAGTCCTTTATTGCGTTTTCGGTTGCAATTGATGAAAGCACGGACATTACAGATGTTGCACAACTGGCCATTTTCATCCGCGGAGTTGATGACACATTGACCGTCACCGAGGAGTTCGTGGAGTTGGTGCCGATGACAGATACAACGACAGCAGCTGATATTTTTACCGCACTCGTCGGCGCGCTGGACAGGGTCGGAGTGGACTGGTCCCGCGCTGTCAGCCTGGCTACAGATGGTGCGCCCTCAATGATCGGGAAAAAAGCAGGCGTTGTGACAAAGTTCAGAGAGAAAGTGCAATCTGCATATAGAGGACGTGATTTTTTGACTTTTCACTGTATTTTGCACCAGGAGGCTTTGTGTTGCAAGTCATTAAAGATGGATAACGTCATGAAGGTGGTCATCCAAACTGTTAATTTCATCCGATCCAGAAGCCTGAATCACCGTCAGTTTGACAGCCTTCTCAGAGAGAAAGACCACATCTATGGCCTGCCACACCACACTGAGGTAAGATGGTTAAGCCGAGGTGCTGTGCTGAGGCGTTTCTTTGATTTACGAGAAGAAATTGAACAGTTCATGGAAGAAAAGGGCAAACCAGTGTTAGAATTTCATTCCGCAGAATGGATGCAGGACCTTGCATTTATGGTGGATGTTACAGAGCACCTGAATAACTTGAACAAACAGCTGCAAGGGCGCAACAAAGTTGTCACGCAGTATTATGACAGCATACGTTCTTTCAAGTTGAAGCTGTCATTGTGGGAGACGCAACTTGCCGGTGGTGATGCAGCTCACTTCCCCTGTCTGAAAAATGTGTGCGCGACCCAACATGTGGCAGACATGAAGCGGTTCAAAGATAAAATAACGGGACTGTTACGGGAGTTTGAGCAACGCTTTCAGATTTATGTTTATATGTTTTTATGTTGATGTGCTATTGTTTTTAATTGATTTTATTTTATTTGTATATTTAACCTATTCTTGACTCTGTGGTTCTTGCACTTGTTTGGGGAACAGGATTTCATTATTTTTATCTACATTTCTGCCTGAGAAATGACACCCTGATATAGTTATGTGATCTGTGAAACAGTTCTGTTAATCACTGAGGCATTGTGTATTTGTGTGTTCTTTTTCTTTAGAATTTTCAAATAAACTTGACGTGTTTTATGATTAATAGTGATGTTGTGCTTGTACTATTTTGGACACACTGTCCTCAGGCTCCAGCTTTATGTTGTATGTTGATCGTATTAAAACAAAGAAAACAATCTGAAGTTGTTGTTTTTAAGTTATATATACCATGATTTTTCCGGTCCGGCCCACTTGGGAATAGATTTTCCTCCATGTGGCCCCTGAGCTAAAATGAGTTTGACACCCCTGTTCTAGATCTATGTTGGCCGGTGTGGTTCCCAATCAGAGGCAGCTGTCGCTCGTTGTCTCTGATTGGGGACCATACTTAGGCAGCCTATTGGCACTAGTGGGTTGTGGGATCTTGTTCCGTGTTAGGTATGTTGTTTGTGTACCTAGGATTTCACGTTTCGTTTGTTGTTTTGTAGTTGTTTATTCGGTTCTAAATAACATGTATGCATATCACGCTGCGCCTTGGTCTGACCAGTTCATCAACGAACGTGACATGTACTGGTTCACTACCACCCAGTGTGTAATAAAGACTGGACTGAGCCCATTAGACGTCTAGTTCTGAAGAGGTTTCAGGTCCTGTATCTCTGCTGGTGTTGCTGTTCTGTCTGTCTGGGCCATGGCCTCATGGTGAGAGTGAGGCAGAATAACCCTCAGCATCTCCATGCAGGAAACTGGTAGTGCAGCCAGCAGTCATTAGTTCAAAGTTCAAGTTAAGACGGAACACTGAAAAGAAAGAGACTTGTGTTGAAAGAAAAGTATTGTTGAGAAAAAAAAAATGTTTGTTTGTTATTGATCCGGGGCATAGTATTATGTCATTGACAGACGAGAGAAGCTTGTTTTTATTTTTGGTAATGTAATAACATTACAGGTCTCAGAGGTCTCATACAGGTCTAAAGACTAAAATGAGGGAAGATGTGAGCTGATATAGTTCCTATGTGACACGTATTAACACTACTGAGTGATACAACTATCACTAGAGTAACCTGCGTAGGGATATGACCGTGAACTTAACTTGTCATTAGTCATGTAGCCGTTTAGCAGAGAAGCCCCATTGCAGTAACTATTCAAGTGAGTTCGCCATTAAATAACCTAAAAGGATATACTTGCCTCTGAGCTGTTTACTGCCGCATCGAACATTACAGAGGGGTCAGAGTAAATTCCATCACGAAACAGGGTCACAGTGAATGGAGAGAGAGCAGGACTAGACACTATGGACTTCATAGACTGACAGGAACAATATCCTTTCCATGTGTACACACACACACACACGCACACACACACACTCTCTGGTAGGTCTGAACTCACTGGTGGCCTGTGTATTATCCAGTAGGCTCTCTCCTGACAGTCCAACACCACTCTGTCTGGCTTCTTCCTCTCCTTATTAGCCCTGACACACACACGGAAACAGACAGGAGACAGACAGGGGAGAGACAGACAGACAGACAGGAGACAGACAGGAGACAGGAGAGACAGACAGACAGGAGACAGACAGACACGAGACAGACAGACACGAGACAGACAGACACGGGAGAGACAGACACGGGAGAGACAGACACGGGAGAGACAGACAGACAGGAGACAGAGAGACACGGGAGAGACATACAGGAAACAGAGAGACATGGGAGAGACAGACAGGAGACAGAGAGACAGACAGGAGACAGAGAGACATGGGAGAGACAGACAGGAGAGAGAGACAGACAGGAGACAGAGAGACACAGGAGAGACAGATAGGAGACAGAGAGACACAGGAGAGACATACAGGAGACAGAGAGACATGGGAGAGACAGACAGGAGACAGAGAGACAGACAGGAGACAGAGAGACATGGGAGAGACAGACAGGAGAGAGAGACAGACAGGAGACAGAGAGACACAGGAGAGACAGATAGGAGACAGAGAGACATACAGGAGACAGAGAGACATGGGAGAGACAGACAGAGAGACAGACAGGAGACAGAGAGACAGACATGGGAAAGGAGATAGATACAGGAGACAGAAAGCCAGGTCACTATTGAATCACACTTGGTCTTGGGGACCCACTGGGTGTGCAGGCTTTTATTCATCCAAGCACTAACACACCTATTTCAAATAATCACACAGCTCTTGATTAGGTGAATCAGGCATGTTAGTGCTGGTCTGGAACAAAAGCCTGCACACCGTGTGGGTCCCTACCAACACATAAACAGACAACAGACGTCAGACAACAGACGGTTACATACTTGTACTGTTCTGTAGCCTGCATCACGATGAAATCCCACTTGGGGTTCATCCATTTGTGGAGGTTGTCGTAGTGTTGCTGTTGAAAACAACAGATGTTTGACTAAAGTATCTAATGTCAAATAGACAGACGACAAATCCACCGAAGTAAAAATGACAGATACATGTATGAAGAAATATCTAGCTCCTCCATCCTGCTTTGGAACCCCCCCCAGACAACAGAATATAACCAACACCAGTAGCACTATAGCATTATGGGTGAGAGAGCTACTGTACCTAACATGAACATGTTAGTCATATAGCAGACACTCTTATCCAGAGATAGCTAGGTGAGACAACCACATATCACAGTCGTAGTCAGCGGGATTTATTTAAGATATGCATTTTTTTCCTTCTTTTTTTTTACACCTGCAGTACCTGCTCATAGGGCTCCAGCATCCCCTTCTTCCGGATGTTTCTCCTGGCCAGGTAGATGGCTTTAGGGAGAGAGGAAGTATACGATACGTTATTTACCACATCTTTACCTCAGCCAGGTGCAGAAAACTGAGTTAATACATCATCAGCTTGTCTAGGTGAGATCATGTGACTCAGAATGTTATTGTATCACTATCTTAACTAGCTGAAACAACAATCACACTAAGAAGTAGCTGACAGGGCTTAAAAACAAAGATGTAATCGTACACTGATGATTCATGTTTTCTTTTAAATCCACAATTTGGATCCCTCCACAGCCTCATAGAGGATCTAGATATTTTTTTCGAATCTCTCTGGATTACAACCAAATTATGATATGTGCAATATATTACGTATTGGATCACTAAAAAATACAACTTTTACATTACCGTGTAGTTTACCAATAAAATGGTCTGATGGTGAAGTGGACATACTCAGTATTCATATACCGAAAGAAAGAAATGATCTCACCACAATACATTTTAATAGAAAGTTAGCAAAAATAGATAAGATCTTGCTACCATGGAAAGGAAAATAGCTGTCTATTTGTGGAAAAATCACTCTGATTAACTCTTTAGTCATATCCCAGTTTACCTATTTGCTTATGGCCTTGCCTACACCTAGCGACTTGTTTTTTAAATTATAGGAGAAAAAAAAAAAAGATTTAACAGGCCTATTTATTGGTAACGCACAGCGTAGTGTGTTACCAATTGCAGAAATGATTAAATGTTATACAACAGGTGGGTCTAATCCTGAATGCTGATTGGTTAAAACCGCATTCCAGACGGTGTCTATTCCACAAGTTACCACCAGCTAAATCTATGACGTGAAAATGCCTATTTACTCTGTTCCATCTGACTGCGCAATCCACTGTCTCATCAGCCCAACCAGGCAATTTATTAACTTGATCTCCACTATAAAAAGCATCTAGACATTATCTCACATTTCTTTTAGACTAAAATTGAGTTTTCAACAGAGGAGATTTGTATAAACCTTGCTGTCAGTCTCTCCGACATTTGCAACATTGTTTCAATATCAAATTTGATCTCCAGCTGTCCCATAGTAATGAATGAGTGGGGATGAGACAGACAGGCAGGCAGCGTTTCTCAGCCAGTCGAAATCATGAATCAGCTGGCATCATTTTTATGGATATATACAAAGAAATGTCAATTGAAAACAGGTCAAATGAAACCAAGTGCAGCTAGTTTGCAGTCTTTCCAGCTTCAGTTTGAAGTGATTGTGTTAGCTGTGTTGTTGGCTAGCTCCTCTGAACAACACTGTCCTGACGAGAGAGCACATTTTCTATGCCAGGCGAAATCGCGCATCATTAACACATTGTTATGGATGTATCCAAATAAATGTCACTAGAAAACAGCTTAAACAAATGCAAATGCAGCTACTCTGGCTGCACTTTATGACGTGACTGTCTGTAAGTTAGCCGTAGTTGGCTAGCTAGCAAGCAAGAGATAAGAACGTTGCCAACCAATATGGCAATGGAACATTTAGAACAAACGACTGGGTCGCGTCCATAGATACAGAACAAAAAGACTGAATGACTGGGTCGCGTCCATAGATACAGAACAAAAAGACTGAATGACTGGGTCGCGTCCATAGATACAGAACAAAAAGACTGAATGACTGGGTCGCGTCCATAGATACAGAACAAAAAGACTGAATGACTGGGTCGCGTCCATAGATACAGAACAAAAAGACTGAATGACTGGGTCGCGTCCATAGATACAGAACAAAAAGACTGAATGACTGGGTCGCGTCCATAGATACAGAACAAAAAGACTGAATGACTGGGTCGCGTCCATAGATACAGAACAAAAAGACTGAACTACTGGGTTGCGTCTCTAGCAACCAAACCGATTGTCACGCCAGGCTGCCCATCATTACACACCTTAAATAAAATTGTATTTGCCACATGCGCCGAATACAACAGGTGTAGACCTTACAGTGAAATGCCTACTTACAAGCCCTTAACCAACAATGCAGTTAAGTAAAAAATAGATAAATAAAAATAGCAAATAATTAAAAAGAGCAGCAGTAAAATAACAAATAACAGTAGGGAGGCTATATAGAGGGGGTACCGGTACAGAGTCAATGTGCGGGGGCAACGGTTAGTCACCATCGTAACGCGTATCTGCGCTTCATTGGACTCACCTGGACTTCATCACTGTTTAATTACCTCCCCTATATCTGTCTGTTCCTCAGTTGTGATCCCGGAGTCAGCGTTAATGTCGTTATGTTTCCCCTGTCCAGACGCTGTCCGTGTTTTGTTTCATGTCTGTTAAATGTTCACTCCCTGTACTTGCTTCTACTCTCCAAGCTTCTGTCCTCACACGGATAGAACGAACGACCACCCGGCTTGGATATAAACCTTTGATTTGTGTCGGGACTATATTTTGTGGAAGGATGAAATTGTATGAATAAAATTAATCAAAATAACTTTTTTTATGAAAACATGACAATCATTATTTGAATATGTTGGTAACCCGTTGTATAAAAGTGATAATGCCCTCGAAGCCAGTGTTTGGGGGATATGTTGGCATGGTTTGCCGGCCCTCAACCTAACAACACCCGTGCCAATATTTTTGAAAAGTCATAGTCAATCATTCAATAATATAATAATTATCTTAGCAAAAATGTTTACCTTTAATTTACAATCTGTAGAAACTATGAGAATAGAAAGGTTCAGAACTTTTGTAAAACATCACAGCACAGTTGAAAAATATATGGCAAATAGAAATCAAAACTGGATGGTCTTCAGAGATAGATCGGAGGGGTTCAGGGTAGCTGAAGGATGGGATTAAAAACAAACAAAAGAGAACAATTGTAAAATATACTGTGTCTGTAAAATGTATATAGTATGTATAAGTTGGAAGTAGAAGCCTAAGTGTTGTTGTCCATTAGTTTACTCTAATTAGGGGAGGGATGGTAGGGTTAGGGGAACATAATGAAGGAAAATATATAAAAAAATAAAATTAAAATTAAATTAAATATATATATATATATATATATATATATATATATATATATATATATATATATATATATATGTATATATATATATATATATATATATATGTATATATATATATAGTGGGGAGAACAAGTATTTGATACACTGCCGATTTTGCAGGTTTTCCTACTTACAAAGCATGTAGAGGTCTGTAATTTTTATCATATGTACACTTCAACTGTGAGAGACGGAATCTAAAACAAAAATCCAGAAAATCACATTGTATGATTTTTAAGTAATTCATGTGCATTTTATTGCATGACATAAGTATTTTATCACCTACAAACCAGTAAGAATTCCGGCTCTCACAGACCTGTTAGTTTTTCTTTAAGAAGCCCTCCTGTTCTCCACTCATTAACTGTATTAACTGCACCTGTTTGAACTCGTTACCTGTCTAAAAGACACCTGTCCACACACTCAATCAAACAGACTCCAACCTCTCCACAATGGCCAAGACCATCAGGGATAAAATTGTAGACCTGCACAAGGCTAGGATGGGCTACAGGACAATAGGCAAGCAGCTTCGTGAGAAGGCAACAACTGTTGGCGCAATTATTAGAAAATGTAAGAGGTTCAAGATGACGGTCAATCACCCTCGGTCTGGGGCTCCATGCAAGATCTCACCTCGTGGGGCATCAATGATCATGAGGAAGGTGAGGGATCAGCCCAGAACTACACGGCAGGACCTGGTCAATGACCTGAAGAGAGCTGGGACCACAGTCTCAAAGAAAACCATTAGTAACACACTATGCCATCATGGATTAAAATCCTGCAGCGCACGCAAGGTCCCCCTGCTCAAGCCAGCGCATGTCCAGGCCCATCTGAAGTTTGCCAATGACCATCTGGATGATCCAGAGGAGGAATGGGGGAAGGTCATGTGGTCTGATGAGACCAAAATAGAGCTTTTTGGTCTAAACTCCACTCGCCGTGTTTGGAGGAAGAAGAAGGATGAGTACAATCCCAAGAACACCATCCCAACCGTGAAGCATGGAGGTGGAAACATCATTCTTTGGGGATGCTTTTCTGCCAAGGGGACAGGATGACTGCACCGTATTGAGGGGAGGATGGATGGGGCCATGGATCGCAAGATCTTGGCCAACAACCTCCTTCCCTCAGTAAGAGCATTGAAGATGGGTCGTGGCTGGGTCTTCCAGTATGACAACGACCCGAAACACACAGCCAGGGCAACTAAGGAGTGGCTCCGTAAGAAGCATTTCAAGGTCCTGGAGTGGCCTAGCCAGTCTCCAGACCTGAACCCAATAGAAAATCTTTGGAGGGAGCTGAAAGTCCGTATTGCCCAGCGACAGCCCCGAAACCTGAAGGATCTGGAGAAGGTCTGTATGGAGGAGTGGGCCAAAATCCCTGCTGCAGTGTGTGCAAACCTGGTCAAGACCTACAGGAAACGTATGATCTCTGTAATTGCAAACAAAGGTTTCTGTACCAAATATTAAGTACTGCTTTTCTGATGTATCAAATACTTATGTCATGCAATAAAATGCAAATTAATTACTTAAAAATCATACAATGTGATTTTCTGGATTTTTGTTTTAGATTCCGTCTCTCACAGTTGAAGTGTACCTATGATAAAAATTACAGACCTCTACATGCTTTGTAAGTAGGAAAACCTGCAAAATCGGCAGTGTATCAAATACTTGTTCTCCCCACTGTATATATACAGTGAGGGAAAAAAGTATTTGATCTCCTGCTGATTTTGTATGTTTGCCCACTGACAAAGACATGATCAGTCTATAATTTTAATGGTAGGTTTATTTGAACAGTGAGAGACAGAATAACAACAACAAAAAAATCCAGAAAAACGCATGTCAAAAATGTTATAAATTGATTTGCATTTTAATGAGGGAAATAAGTATTTGACCCCTCTGCAAAACATGACTTAGTACTTGGTGGCAAAACCCTTGTTGGCAATCACAGCGGTCAGACGTTTCTTGTAGTTGGCCACCAGGTTTGCACACATCTCAGGAGGGATTTTGTCCCACTCCTCTTTGCAGATCTTCTCCAAGTCATTAAGGTTTCGAGCCTGACGTTTGGCAACTCAAACCTTCAGCTCCCTCCACAGATTTTCTATGGGATTAAGGTCTGGAGACTGGCTAGGCCACTCCAGGACCTTAATGTGCTTCTTCTTGAGCCACTCCTTTGTTGCCTTGGCCGTGTGTTTTGGGTCATTGTCATGCTGGAATACTCATCCACGACTCATTTTCAATGCCCTGGCTGAGGGAAGGAGGTTCTCACCAAAGATTTGACGGTACATGGCCCCATGCATCTTCCCTTTCATGCGGTGAAGTTGTCCTGTCCCCTTAGCAGAAAAACACCCCCAAAGCATAATGTTTCCACCTCCATGTTTGACGGTGGGGATGGTGTTCTTGGGGTCATAGGCAGCATTCCTCCTCCTCCAAACACGGCGAGTTGAGTTGATGCCAAAGAGCTCGATTTTGGTCTCATCTGACCACAACACTTTCACCCAGTTCTCCTCTGAATCATTCAGATGTTAATTGGCACTTCAGACAGGCCTGTATATGTGCTTTCTTGAGCAGGAGGACCTTGCGGGCGCTGCAGGATTTCAGTCCTTCACGGCGTAGTGTGTTACCAATTGTTTTCTTGGTGACTATGGTCCCAGCTGCCTTGAGATCATTGACAAGATCCTCCCGTGTAGTTCTGGGCTGATTCCTCACCGTTCTCATGATCATTGCAACTCCACAAGGTGAGATCTTGCATGGAGCCCCAGGCTGACGGAGATTGACAGTGCTTTTGTGTTTCTTCCATTTGCGAATAATCGCACCAACTGTTGTCACCTTCTCACCAAGCTGCTTGGCGATGGTCTTGTAGCCCATTCCAGCCTTGTGTAGGTCTACAATCTTGTCCCTGACATCCTTGGAGAGCTCTTTTGTCTTGGCCATGGTGGAGAGTTTGGAATCTGATTGATTGATTGCTTCTGTGGACAGGTGTCTTTTATACAGGTAACAAGCTGAGATTAGGAGCACTCCCTTTAAGAGTGTGCTCCTAATCTCAGCTCGTTACCTGTATAAAAGACACCTGGCAGCCAGAAATCTTTCTGATTGAGAGGGGGTCAAATCCTTATTTCCCTCATTAAAATGCAAATCAATTTATAACATTTTTGACATGCGTTTTTCTGGATTTTTTTCTTGTTATTCTGTCCCTCACTGTTCAAATAAACCTACCATTAAAATTATAGACTGATAATTTCTTTGTCAGTGGGCAAACGTACAAAATCAGCAGGGGATCAAATACTTTTTTCCCTCACTGTATATATATATATATATATATTTACAAAAAACATATATATGGGGGATTGGAAAAGATGCAAACAATTACATTGATGGAAGCCACAATCTATCTGCAATATTTAAGCTGATCAACCCCCTAATGTTTTTTTTAACATAAAAATAAGTAGCTGCCAGTGACTAGGCATTCACTCTCCTTTCACTCCAGAAGATAAACCCACCATAGTCTATGTCCTCAGCGGGCCACTTCTGCACGGGCCAGAAATAAGGGGTCTGAGGAAAGGTTGGGACAGACAGTGACATGAAGATTAGTCATTTCCTCTGCCTGAAATACTAACTACCGCAGGCACTGTGTCCTTCCAGGGGTTAATGACAACTGCTCTACTGTGGAGAAATGTTACCTGACCAGGGGTTAATGACAACTGCTCTAGTGTGGGGAAATGTTACCTGACCAGGGGTTAATGACAACTGCTCTACTGTGGAGAAATGTTACCTGACCAGGGGTTAATGACAACTGCTCTACTGTGGATAAATGTTACCTGACCAGGGGTTAATGACAACTGCTCTACTGTGGAGAATGTTACCTGACCAGGGGTTAATGACAACAGCTCTACTGTGGGGAAATGTTACCTGACCAGGGGTTAATGACAACAGCTCTACTGTGGAGAAATGTTACCTGACCAGGGGTTAATGACAACTGCTCTAGTGTGGGGAAATGTTACCTGACCAGAGGTTAATGACAACTGCTCTAGTGTGGGGAAATGTTACCTGACCAGGGTTTAATGACAACTGCTCTAGTGTGGGGAAATGTTACCTGACCAGGGGTTAATGACAACTGCTCTACTGTGGAGAAATGTTACCTGACCAGGGGTTAATGACAACTGCTCTAGTGTGGAGAAATGTTACCTGACCAGGGGTTAATGACAACAGCTCTACTGTGGGGAAATGTTACCTGACCCGGTGGTAACTGAACATACTGTGGGTTACCTGTAACCAGGTAGGTGCTACAGAATAGAATACATCTTTATTGTACATATGTTACAGCGAACAACAACAAATTGTCTTCTACTCCGTTCTCAAGTAGATATAGTTACCTGGTTGAACCAGGTAGGTGTTACAGGTAGATATAGTTACCTGGTTGAACCAGGTTGGTGTTACAGGTAGATATAGTTATCTGTCTGAACCAGGTAGGTGTTACAGGTAGATATAGTTACCTGGCTGAACCAGGTAGGTGTTACAGGTAGATATAGTTACCTGGCTGAACCAGGTAGGTGTTACAGGTAGATATAGTTACCTGGTTGAACCAGGTAGGTGTTACAGGTAGATATAGTTACCTGGTTAATACAGGTAGGTGTTACAGGTAGATATAGTTACCTGGCTGAACCAGGTAGGTGTTACAGGTAGATATAGTTACCTGGCTGAACCAGGTAGGTGTTACAGGTAGATATAGTTACCTGGTTGTATCAGGTAGGTGTTACAGGACAGGTAGTTACAGGTAGATAAACACAGGTCGCTACAGGGAGATACAGGTAGATAGACACAGGTAGATACAGGTAGATAGACACATGTAGTTACAGGTAGATAGACACAGGTAGTTACAGGGAGATACAGGTAGATAGACACAGGTAGATAGACACAGGTAGTTACAGGGAGATACAGGTAGATAGACACAGGTAGATAGACACAGGTAGATACAGGTAGATAGACACAAGTAGTTACAGGGAGTTACAAGTAGGTACCTGGAAGCGGTAGAGGGTGCTGTCGGGGACCAGGACCAACTTCCTGTGGTTCTGGAGGGGGTAGATGTACCCGTAGGCCACCAGCATGGTCCCAAACGCCTGGGCCTCTGGTGGAGGAGGGAGGAGAGGAGGGAGGATAATACTTCATATATTATTAGCAAAGCTCTTGGTTATACTTTAGTTTACAGCATTTAACTAGTAATTACTTGCTTGCATAATAACATGGTAATGACGTAGTAATTACATTAAAATAATACATTTTATTGTGTTGGATTAATTGATATAAGTACCCAGCCAAATCCATTCATAGAATCCAGTTGCTTACCTTCTGTGGTAACCTTCAGTTTGGTGACTATCCATGCTAGAATGTCCTGCCCTGTGTGATGACAAGTGAACATAGATATTCAGAGTATGACAACAGTGAGCTAGCTCTCACAGGCCTGGCCTACACACACTATTTCTTGAAGGTACTACCTGGCTCAGACACAGTGCAAAATCCATCACTTAATAACAGTATGTGACAGTATACCGTATAGCTTAACTTGTGATTAGATTGATCAGGATAAACTAAAATTACAATAACAACCAGCACTGAAGCAGGAAGTCCCCATGACTCGACTGCGATGACAATTTCATGTCTGTCACATGGTCTTAGCCCAGCGACCATCGTTCTTTCCCTTCATCTCCAGACCTCCTGTGCATCCCAAATAGCACCTTATTCCCTATATAGTGCTCTACTTTTGACCAGGACCCATAAAGCTATGTAGTGTACTGTGTAGGTAATAGGGTACCATCTGGGACGCAGCTCTGATCTTTCCCCTGGCCTTGGTCTTAGCCCAGGATTAGAGGGCAGCTTGGGAGCACAAAAGCACCACACACATCTCATCCAACTGACAGCTGTCTTATATAACCTTCATTAGCAGCTTAGCAGGACAGTCTACAAGACAGTCTGTCGCAGCTCTAGAATCTTAGCTAGTCCAATAACTACCCACAACTTCCCAGAATGATGTTTTTAAATAACAACAATGTACCATTGGTGGGAGGTGTTTCCCTACTGTTTCCCCTACTAGGCAGCACCACTACCTAGCTTTCACAATTTCTTGACAAAAATGTCTTTCTATTGGCTTCAGTTGAATGTTTGGGTTAGTTCAGCCCTGCTACATGGCTACGGTGGCCATTTCACTCCACCAAGAAAACAATCTAGGGCAAACATTGTAATGGTATAATGGAGATATGTCTCTCAGTGGGTTGGCTATATGGTGCTGTAAGTCTCTGGACTCACCGTTGATGACGTGTGGGATGGTGGTCACGTTGAGTTTCTGGTCGGCACCCTTCACCCCACTCTTAGGATCCTGCATCTCAACCACAAACACCTCCACCTGGAGCAGGGTGGGAGGAAGAGGACAGACACACACTCTCAAAATCCACTTTGGTTTGTTTCACGAAATGGAAGAAAACAGACCTATCAGGTCAAAGGTCATAGTGATGTGTACTGTATGATACCTCCGACCCCTGACCTCTGAGATGTGGAAGACCTGATTGGCTCAGAGCCATTTACCCCAGCTGTCCAAGCAGCTAATTGGTTTAGAGCAGGGGTTCTTAAACGTTTTTAGCTCGAGACCCAAATGAGAAATTGACCGTCCTTCTGTGACCCAAATGGTCCACCAACGACCCAAATCAAGAAGAAATAGTGGGTGATTATAGATGTATTCTCATAACTCACGACCCACCTCTCACATGCCCAGGGCCCACTTTGGGTCCCGACCCATAGTATAAGAAACCATTGTTTAGAGGTTAGATTGAAATTGGATCTCTGAGATGTCTACAATCTCTTCGCTATAAACAAAATAAATATACAGTAGCCTACAGGTCATGAAACAATAGTGTGAGTGTAGTAGTATATTTTGATGAAGCTATGCAGTTTACCACATTGAAAGTCATGATGGCATCACAACTGTTCCATTTGTAATTGGATGGGAACAGGATTATGGCTAAGTCCCCCAAGTTAAAACCTGTTGCAATGAATAACAGTTTACAATGAACTTCTACAAACCACTTGATTCGTTTTTTTTAAGACACGAAAGGGGAAATTTAAACAACAATCTTTGGGGCTCATGAATTTACTCTAGGCTATACTGTTCAGCAATACTATATCAACAAGTAGGCTATCACCAGCCCACCTAAAATCAATAGACTTGATGTGAACTTTTAGTTTATCTGAAGTCTATTACATTTTTCTCAAAACATTTAAAAGTACTGATAAAATGATGTAAATGTACAGGTAACCTACATTTTTTAGGCATGCCATCCGTGGTCGGTAGTGCTGACCATGATCTCTCAGCGTCCTAATTGTCATGTTTGCAGTCGGTCGATATGCGATCCTAAAGAAGAAAATCCAGGTATGAAATGTTTATGAAAAAAATGATCACACAGGTATAATGGTATACCGGGGCTGGGACCGTAGCCTATTCCGTTAACCGCGCGTCAGAGATTGCGTGAGAGGGGTCAGAAAGCGCGAGGACGGATTTATCAACCAACGACAGCTAGGCTAAACTCTGGTTTAACAACATGTTCCTTGTGACAGTGGCACCACCAGACGTCACACCATCAAGCATATATCAATTTGGTGGCAATATGGCAATAAAACCTTGAATTGAAACTTAACAGTATTTGGGTTTAAGGCTATTGAAATATTGAAATATACAGAAAATCCATGTAAAATATTTGTAGACCAAGAATTTGGTGAAAGAGAAAGGATAAAACAATCTAGTTTTTTTTGCGATCACTTCACTGGACGACAAAATAATAATAATGTCTCACAGATATACTTTCATTTGATCTCTCATTTAGGCCTATGAATTTCACAGGTAACCTGGGACTGGGCTACCTCAACCAGAGATGGTGCCAAAAAAGATACCACAGGTGAAGGTGCTGGACCGACTTGACTCCCAGTGTATACACTTCCCTCTACCGTACCCAGGTGGTACTGCTCATGAATGCATGATATTAAATTATGACGATCTGCATGCAGTGCACTCTTCTGATTGTGTTGTCATGTTGTAGCCGATGTATATCTCACCCCCTGATCGCCTCACCTCCACGATACCACATCCGCGGAGTTGAGTGCAGACGAGAGCAGAGGTGTAGTCCAGGGTATACGCTGGTATACGGCGTATACCTACTTATTTTTCAGTCAGCATTGCGTATACCCACTTCTAAATCCCCCCTGATGCGCATCATTCAGTAATATCTGTGAGTCAGATTGCCTATTTTCTTCCTCGGGGATAGTGAAGCCATGACCCACCCTCCTCTGCCTCTAATTGGCTGGTACTCGCTGCTTTCACTGATTAGATTGGTTAACTTTAGGCATGAGGACTGATGAGCCAATCAGAGGCAGAGTAGGGCGGGTCATGCCGAGGAAAATATCGCTAATACCTCAGGTGCCAGTGAAAAAAAAAAAAAAAACTCAGGTGCCGGTGCCACTTGACTACGATAACGGCAGCAGACCAAACAACGGATGAAGAAAGGACACAAGCGGCGGTGTGCCACCCCAGTTGATGGAAGACATCATTCTGAGGTAAGTTTTAAGGTGGTTTCCAAATGAATCATTATTTTAAACTACTGGCAAATTGCCAGTGACTGCACATTTAGAGGAGAAGAGATGTTGCCGCCAATAGTTAGTGCGAGTCGGCTAACGTTATGAAGCTAGCTACGTAGATTGGGATAATGTGGGGAAACCGGGGCATTGTTGGTTTTCAGTAAGTGTTTAATCAACCCAGTTCATAAGAATTTCATACCAGACTGATGAAACTGATTATCTCAATGTTTATGAAGCTTGTTTATTATTGTAAAGGTCTAAATTATAACGTTAGCCAAGTTACTAAGCCCTAAATTATAACATTAGCCAAGTTACTTAGCCCTAACTAACCTATATGATCTAGTTTAATTGCATAGTAGCTAAGCTGGTAGTTGATTTTTAAGTAAGTTAAAACACAAGAATGGGGACAAATAGTTTAAGATTCAGCCTAAAACAATATTGAGGTCTAATCAGGCTGTCTTATTTTGTATAGGGACAGGTAACCATGAAAAGGAAGGGAGATATTGCAGACTTTTTTGTAAAGAGGCACAAATCAGGCCCAGATCAGGCCCAGGCAGACCCCACCCCTAAAACCAGCAGCCCTGGCAGCTCTCAACCGGGGAGCTAGCCAGGCAAGTCAGTGTGAGCATAGAGAAGGATCCAGTCTACCACCACCAGGTCAGAACACACAGGCAGTAAATTGCATCTCCAGTTTATTGAAAAGTGAAGCCTCACACTGTAACAAAAGGTGATTTTGACAGATTAAGCCTCATTTTGAATTTCTGTGTGAAGTTATTTATTTTATTGCCCTTCTATTTATTTTGTCTGTATCCATGTTTGTTTTTTACAATGCTACTGTTATATAACATTTTGTGTTAAATTTGTTGTTTTTTTGTTAAATAAACTCTCCCAAGTATTTCACTCACTAATCTCCTGTATGCTTCAGCTTCACTTGCTGAAAATATTTCCACTTGGTTATGCAGATTGTTAATGTAAAGAGGGGGGACCCATGTCTTGCTGATGACTATTGTGATCACAGTAGTGTGTGTGTGTGTGTGTGTGTGTGTGTGTAAGTGTGTGAGAGAGAGAGAGACAGGGAGATGCATAATTAGTTTTGTTGTTGTCTGTAGACATCAATAATGACTGGCCAGACCTGTGGAGTGCTAAACAAACAGAAGACTTCAAATCCAAGAACCCCTGGTTGGGATCCAAAAACAAAAAATTGGGTAAGTTTAGGTAGATTGCTAGTTTGGGTAACTTCTGAAACAGTGGGCACAGATAACTTTGTGTGTGTGTGTGTGTGTGTGTGTGTGTGTGTAAAGGACCATGCACACGTACAGCTGTGGATACAGGAGTAGTTACATTGTTTGTTTATGCTTCGCAGGATGTCTGGTCTGTAGCAGTGTGAACTCCATTGGGATCGACAAGGAGCAAGGACAAGGTGTATCGCTCTCAAGAGAATGGATGAACTTTGAAATTCAAGTGTCTGGCCAGGGAAGTAGAACAACAAGTTTGTCAATCTTGAGAAATAAGGTGAGGAAACATGCGTTGTCCAAGGCCCACACTCAGGCTGTGAAGGTGGCAGAGCAACAGAAAGAAGCTGCCATTGAGAATGCAGTGGAGACTATGACTGAGTCCTACATGAAGGAAACTGAAGCTGTGTTTCGAACAGCCTACCATCTGGCCAAAAAGAACCGACCCTTTTCTGACCATGAGAGCCTCATTGAGCTGCAGGAACTGAATGGTGTAAAAATGGGCTCAATACTTCATTCACGTTACAGTGCAACACAAATAATACAACATGTTGCTAGTGAGATGCAGAGCAAAATCATCAGTAGCATTATAGCATCATCCAGTAAGTTAGCTGTCCTAATTGACGAGGCATCTTCTTTAAGTCACAAAGCTGTCATGACAGTTTCTATTAAAGCATCAATTCAAGAAGAAAGCCCTGAGTTCATATTCCTGGAACTTGTTGAACTGGAAAATCAGAGAGCAGATGGCATATTACAGGCGTTACTCACCTGTTTAACTAATGCTGGCTTTACAGAAGAGTGGCTTCATGAAAACTGGGTAACATTTGTATCTGATGGAGCCAGTGTCATGCTAGGAAAGAAGTCAGGAGTAGCAACCAGACTGACTTTGAGATTCCCAAAGCTTTTTGTATGGCACTGCATGAACCATAGACTTGAACTTGCTGTGTCAGATGCAGTTGATGAGGTAAACTCTGTCAATCACTTTAAAACTTTTATCCAGAAGCTATACTCTCTGTATAGTGTGTCAAACAAAAATGAACGTGAACTTGTTAATGCAGCAGCTGAAGTAGGCTCACAACTTCTTCGCATTGGCAGAATCTTGGATGTACGCTGGGTGGCCAGTAGCTTTCGGACTGTTCATGCTGTTTGGACATCCCTGGGAGCTCTTGTGCAGCACTTTAAAAATGCTTGCAGTGATGAGATGAGGTCCACCAAAGAGAGGCAGATGTACAGAGGTTTGTTAGACCGTGTTCAAAGTCCAGAATTCATTTGTGACCTTGGCCTCATGTACGACACTCTCCATGAACTAAGTCTCCTGTCACAGGAGCTTCAGTCTCGTTCTATAACGCTCCTCAGAGCAGAGCATCTGCTGAAACGCTCAATCAGAGTGATCCAGTCATTCAAAGAGAGTCCAGGTGAGAAATATAGTGAGGCTTTAGAAGCAAAACAGACTGGGGAGTATCGGTCTATAGCCCTGAAAACAAATGCAAAGCTGAAGTCTATCAATCCAGGCCAGTTCTTACAAAGCCTTGTGAACAATCTGGAGAAACGCTTGTCTTTTTGAAGATGAGACCATCATGGACCTCAGCATCCTTGATCAGAGTAAGTGGCCATCAAAGCCCAGCATCCGCCATGGTGAAGAACAAGTTAGCGACTGTGCAAGCGATTTAACTTGTGCACAGACCAAGCACTGAATGGGATGCGGGACCTACTGGAAGAGCCCAGTAGTGAGCCCAAGGACCTAAAACCACTTATGAACTGTATGAAAACATTCCCTGTCGGTACAGCAGAGTGTGAGAGGAATTTTAGCCTTATGAACAATATAAGCTCAGACAAGAGGGCTGTCCTTCTGATCTCAAACATATCAAACTTGATGATGATTAATATCAACGGCCCACCAACTTCCAAGTTTGATCCTAGAAAATATACAAGGACCTGGTTGAAGAGCCATCGTGCTGCCTCTTCGGTGCGTTCTAGACAGTGCAGTGTGAAAGCTCCTGCAGAAAGCAAATTTGTCTGGAATATACTGTAGTATGAGCAAAGGTCAGAAACCCAGTGCTGGGTTGAGAGAGTATATCACTGTTGATGTGTTGTTAATGCATATATTTTTGTTAATTGTTAACTAAATATTGTTGTAACATATTTTGTTGAATGATTTACCGGTAAATGAACATGTTCAAAACAAAGCATATAGCAATATGAACAAGGATGCATTGTCACCTTCAGATTTGAAGTATTTTATTTAAATAAATGTGCAAAAAATAATCGAAACACCATTTCCTGTTTGCCTCATGATAAATACATTTTACATTCATCCAGGCTGCTCTTGTGACCAGTAGTAACTACAAACTGCTCCTAATCAAGTCATGATCATTTTATAATAGTGTGCAAGTAGAAATTACATATTTTTGGGTAAACTAAATCATAGTCTTACATGTCACTGTTTCTAAAACAGGGCTTTTTTCTGGACTACTTAAAAAAAAAAAAAGGTGAATACTGAGAGTATACCCACTTCTCCAGGGACCACTACACCACTGGACGAGAGCGTTCGGAGTGAATCTCCGATTCCGTGTATCTACGTTTGTCCTCTGTTGTTGCGTGCCTTTCTTTGTTTGTTGAAATCCTTACTTTTTAATAAAACGTTAATCAAATACAACCACCGACTGTTTCTTTGTTGCTGTATCTCCAAGATAGCAACTCAGCTTTCTAAGTGAGGCACACTTTGTGTAGGCTAAAGCATAATATTCCATGGTTTATTAGTGTAGGAAAGGTACGATTTTTCAATTGTGTTATCAATTATTATTCATATGCAATTACCTTTTGAACTAATTCCTATATTGAAATACCCCTAGCCATAAATAACTTGTAGGCTGGCCCACACAATTAATCTCAGTTACTCTATCAATTGTAATGAGTGGGGATTCAAAGTGAAACAAAATCAGAGGATATGGGCAATCTAGACCTTTTGTGATCCGCCCAAACATTTAGTCACATTGAGGGAATTCTATTACACTGGCCCGGGTTGAACCGGCCAATGGCCCGTCACAACATCGGGCGAAAACTGGGAGGAGCACCCTTCTCAAATCAAACAGCAATCTGCGCCACTCGGTCATGTTCCAACAAGGCAGCTAGGTACATCCAGAAACATATAACATCTATTTTCCATAAAATAAAAATAGTTTTCATTGGGAAGGTAGATAAAGCGTTTTTATCAAAAGCAATAATTTTTGCATGTAAAAACACAAAATCCTACTCATCACTCACTTTTGTTTTGAGCCGACTTCGCCGTCGGCCAGAGTGGGGTACCTGGCTTAGGCCCGGGAGGCAGCCCGATTCCAAAACGAATGCAATCACTTTTCACCCGGTTCAAACTCCACTCACCGTGGTAACCCGGCCGGATAAACGAACCCCCTCATTGTGCTAGCCCTGTGCGCGCTCACACACACGTTATCCGTAATCGCGCCCCACCCGAGAGTAGACTCTCTAATCGCTAGCCTCAAACCAACTCTCTCTACTGTATCGATGAAGTTGTTTCAAAGATGGCGGATTTCCTGCCGTCCCGGTCCGTTTTATCTGTATGTTTTCCAAACTGTCTCCTCACGAGTAACGAGGCAGAACAATTAAGGAAATCTAAAGAAATAGACAAAAGTATTTCGCGGGATAAGACGTACGTGAAGCGGCTAGTGAAGATTCTGCTACTCGGAGCGGGAGAAAGCGGCAAGTCCACTTTCCTGAAGCAGATGCGCATCATCCATGGGCAGGACTTCGATCAAAGGGCCAAAGAAGAGTTCAGGGCCACGATTTTTAGTAATGTAATTAAAGGTAAGGTATTTAGGTTGTTCATTGTACTTTATATAACGTCACTGGCGAGTTTTTATGCGCCTTTGTTGACTTATTTGCTCTCTGTTCAAGAGTTCATGTCTGTGGGAAGTAGCCAGCTAGCATGCTAACAGTAGCCGTAACTTGTGCTTGCTAGCTATGTCGAGTGGACGGGCAGACTCACTTCTGTTTCTTCGTTAGCCTAGTTAGCTAGCTAACACACACAAAGCTAGAAGAAACGCCCATGTTATTTGAAAGTGTTTGTGCACAGTGGGATTTGAAGAGATGAGGCCACACAGACATAGCAGGGTTTCCATTTGAACATGATTCAGTTGTCTGAGTTGATCTTTTGATATCACGCGCATTGTTTGTCCCATATCAGTATTATTCAGGCGTGGAAAATAGTATGACAGTTTATCAGCTATTTTTATCAGGCAATTTACCAGCTAGCAGCAAGCTTTGGCTAGCCAATGCGCTAGCTGTCTAGCTTTGTTACTGTAGTTAACTTATTTATAAACTTGTTTGAGTGTTTTAAAAACATGATTCTTGAACAGTCATAGTGAAATAACTTGGTAACTAGTTTGGAAATCAGAAAGCTTAGAATTGTTTTCATCACAGCGGATATAACGTAACTAGATTAAGTTTATCCTAACCATCATTGCACATATTTTAGAAAACATCATGCATGACATATCTGACTTGTCATGTTATGGAAACCTGAGTTACAGTTCATATAAGGAAATCAGTCAATTGAAATAAATTCATTAGGCCCTAATCTATGGATTTCACGACTGGGAATACAGATATTCATCTGTTGGTCACAGATACCTTTAAAAAAATGGGCATCACAAAGGGCCTCAGTACCTTGTCACGGTATCTCTGTGCATTAAAATTGCCATCTGTAAAATGCAATTGTGTTCGTTGTCCATAACTTATGCCTGCCCATACCATAACCCCACCTCCACCATGGAGCACTCTGTTCAAAACGTTGACATCAGCAAACCGCTCGCCCACACGACGCCATACATGTGGTCTGCGGTTGTGAGGCCTGTTGGACATACTGCCAAATTCAAAAAAATGCCATTGGAGGCGGCTTAGGGTAGAGAAATTAACATTAAATTCTCTGGCAACAGCTCTGGTGGACATTCCTGCAGTCAGCATGCCAATTGTGCGCACCCTCAACTTGAGACATCTGTGGAATTGTGTTGTGTGAGAGAACTGCACATTTTAGAGTGGCATATTATTGTCCCCAGCACAAGGTGCAACTGTGTAAGGATCATGCTGTTTAATCAGCTTCTTGATATGCCACACCTGTCAGTTGGATGGATTATCTTGGCAAAGAAGAAATGCTCACTAACAGGGGTGTAAACAAATTTGTGCACAACATTTGAGAGAAATAAGCTTTTTGTGCGTATGGAACATTTCTGGGATCTTTTATTTCAGCTCATAAAACATGGGACCAACACTTTACATGTTACGTTTTATATTTTTGTTCAGTTTATAATGTGTGAATATCTCTAGCTATGGAAACCAGAGGTGGCTTGTGGGAGGAGCTATAGGAGGCCACGACCCATCTGTAAGCGTCGTAACTCTGCTGTGGTAGACAGCATGCAAGACGCGCTTCCGCGTAGCCTACCACTGTCGATCACAGCCGAGTTATAGGTGCCGGTTTGGAGTTATAGGTGTTAGGTTCAGACGATTTCCATACAGATGTCCACACATTATACAATCCGGACCGACGGACAAGGAGTGACGGATTATAGATATGCCTTCAATAACAGGATTTTCGTTAAAGTACCCCCCAAAATAAAAATATGTGGCAGTTATTTTTCGGCCTCAGCATTTGAACCACCTAGGAAGCACTGTGTCCTTTATAGGGCTAATGGAAACCATGTTGTTTTGAGGCGGCAATAAGATGTGAGGCGATCACTCATATTCCAATTGTTTATATTCACCCAGCCAGTCTGTCAAACTTGCTAGCTAGACCAATTGGCTACTTCGCTTCTTACTTAGCTAGCTAGCTATATCTTATTTTACTGTAAGTCATCTTTACTTGTCAGACCCCCGAATGTTGAGTATTTAGTTGAAAGTTCAACACCGGTGGACTTCAGTCATGTTTTACTAGCTGTATAAAATCTGAAGAGAGAGAGAGAACATGAGGGGTGTTTTTTGCCTCCAACTTGCAAGGTCAAATCAGGCCTGGTAGTCGTGAGAGCCCAGCCCACATTAGTCTACGATACTACCAGAGATGTACAGCAATACTACAGTCGGATAACTCCTGTTATGCAAACAAACAACGTCTTTTATGGAGGTGAAACCACTCTGGGTGGTTCCCCCTAGTTGGCTATTTTGTTCATTACCTTGGCTTTAGATTTTCTAGTACACACTGGTTTGTTAGTGTAGCAGTCCTGAGAAATAAATGAGTTGTCAACTGTACAATTATAGTCATTAGGTTGTTAACTTTTCCTTTGTGAGCCGTTGATCATCATGAAGCTATTTATCTTAGATCTGTTATACATAGACTGAACACTCCCATTAATGTGTTCTTGACAGGTACACACGTTGACACACTCTCTCCAAAGCTTACTCATATTAAACGGCAATGTTGAATCACTGAGTTATTTTAGATCGGTACATTACCATTATTGTCATCAGACAGGAAGAGGATGTCCCCAGTAACTCTGTGTGGGTGTAATGTGGGTGGGTGCAGGGGGTTCCCAGCCTCACATGATGATATCATATACTAACTGTGAAATGCATGAAGGGACAGAGAGACGGCGGGACAGAGAGACGGCGGGACAGAGAGACGGCGGGACAGAGAGACGGCGGGACATAGAGACGGCGGGACAGAGAGAGACATGGGGAGAAAGAGGGCGAGAGGGCGACAGAGGGAGTGGGAGGGACGGAGAGACAGGGAGAGAGAGATACACACACAGATGGAGACAGGCCCTACCTGTGGGTGATTGGCTAAGCCCAGGTATGATCCCCAGAGGAACGCTGGGTATTGTCTTCGATGAGAGATGAATGATTGAGTCCTGAGGTTCGTCCCAAATGTCTCCTAAATCTAGCTGGCCTTATTTACGTTCTACAGGCCAGGCCTGTTTTTCTGGACTGTATTTTATCCCTAAGAAGTGATGCTACCCACCCTCCCTCTGTCTCTCTGTCTGTCTGTAAGAACAGCCTAGTGCATGTCTAGATAGTATAGCCTAAGCTGAGGCGTAAAACATGGCACCCTATTCCCTATATTGTGCACTACCTTTGAGCAGAGCCCTATGTGCCGAAGTCAAAGACTTGATGATTAGTTGACTAATTGAAGGGCTCTGGTCAAAAGTAGGGAATAGGGTGCCATTTGGGACACTCACGTTGCATAGCGTTAATGACAGTGTCAGATTTTTCCATCAGACTCGTGAGTAGCTAGCAGGGCCTCAAGTGTTGCACTTCCTCTTGTGATGTCATAGATGGATGGAAGGGTGGAGTTAGATCGAGGCTAAACTCTGCGGCATCAGTCAACTCTTTCAGTTAAACAGAGAAGTACAATTTTTTTTTTTAAAGCCTGTCGCAGTGCTGATCTACGATAAGGTATCCCCTGTGTTATTCATTGATCTGATAGGCAGAACTGATCCTAGACCATCACTGTCTCTCCTACTCTGAGATGCTTTGTGAATATGTGCCGTGAACACCCATAGAACAGGTTGATTTCCAGGAGTATATCTGGTTAGTCTTTTCTGAATAACTGTTTAGTCCTTTCTGAATAACTGGTTAGTCCTTTCTGAGAACAACCTGCATGTGATTTGAAAAGGCTAAGGAGGGAAACCCCATCTCTCTCTCTGTCTTTCCCTGACGGATGTGTCCCGAATGGCACCCTATTCCTATGTAGTCCTTTGGACCCAGAGCCTGCCATGGTCAGAAGTAGTGCCCTCTAAAGGGAATAGGGTGCCATTTGGGACTCAGCCTGACATTGTGTTGAGGTATGCTGTTGATGCCCTGTAAGCCCTGAGCTGATCCTGGCGCTGCGTCCCAAAACAGCACTTTATCCCCTACATAGTGCACTACTTTTGAGCAGAGCCCTATGTGCCGAAGTCAAAGACTTGATGATTAGTTGGCTAATTGAATCCGGTGTGCCAATTTAGGGTTAAAACAAAAATGTGAAACGTCGGGGGGTTGGGAAACCCTGATATAGGGAATAGGGTGCCATTTGGGACTCAAGCCTCAGCCCTGATCCACAGAGACTGCGGCCTTGCCTGAGCCATGCATGTGTTTGTGTCCTGCTATTGTTTACCCTCCCACAGCCTCTTGATGACTACTGCGCTGGGTGTGTGTGTGTGTGAAGCTGTGCCTGTTCGGCTCTGGAGGAAAGGAAATGGGACACTGACTTTTATGGAACATTGGGATGGAAAGGGATTGTTTCTTTTATAGCATACTGGTACATCATTCTATGTCATGTAGCAATGGAATGATGTCAGTTGACATTCTACACAACATTGAATAACTGTGCTGTGTGCCAGCCAGGAGAAACCCTCTGTGTACCTCACAGAGCCAACGTTCCTTTTCTTTCCTACGGAGCCTAGTGTTTCTGGTGGGTCAGGACTTGTTCTGGTATGGATGTGGTGGTGATGAAAGAGCCTAGTTGGTGGTGGTGGGGATGAAAGAGCCTCGTTGGTTGGTGGTGGGGATGTGAAAGAGCCTCGTTGGTGGTGGTGGGGATGAAAGAGCCTCGTTGGTTGGTGGTGGTGATGTGAAAGAGCCTCGTTGGTTGGTGGTGGTGATGTGAAAGAGCCTCGTTGGTTGGTGGTGGTGATGTGAAAGAGCCTCGTTGGTTGGTGGTGGTGATGTGAAAGGGCCTCGTTGGTTGGTGGTGGTGATGTGAAAGAGCCTCGTTGGTTGGTGGTGGTGATGTGAAAGAGCCTCGTTGGTTGGTGGTGGTGATGTGAAAGGGCCTCGGTGGTTGGTGGTGGTGATGTGAAAGAGCCTCGGTGGTTGGTGGTGGTGATGTGAAAGAGCCTCGTTGGTTGGTGGTGGTGATGTGAAAGAGCCTCGTTGGTTGGTGGTGGTGGTGATGTGAAAGAGCCTCGGTGGTGTTTGTTAGCTGCTGTCTAGAGGTCAAAGGTCATTTCGAAACAGTGACTGGAGATTGCATCAATGGAAATACTCAGAATTCCACTGATGTGAAGTAGGACACACCTCCTGTCCTCTTAGTGTCAGCAGATCAGGTGATCACTTCCTGTGTGTGTGTAATGACTTCATCATTACTTCAATCATTACTTGGGCACAGTCTACCAACAAACCTCAGAACCTAAACTTAAGTGCCAATTCAGTGTTTTCATGTTGGCAGCTGTGGTTTGTGTTTCAGGTGCCCCACTAGCTTTTTCATGGCTCTCTCTTGTCCCTCTGCAGCAGACATGTAGTGAGCAGTATTTTATTTTAATTTAATTTTTTTGTAATTTCACCTTTATTTAACCAGGTAAGCCAGTTGAGAACAAGTTCTCATTTACAACTGCGACCTGGCCAAGATAAAGCAAAGCAGTGCGATTAAAAACAACAACACAGAGTTACATATGGGGTAAAACAAAACAAAGTCAAAAATACAACAGAAATAAATATATATACAGTGTGTGCAAATGTAGCAAGTTATGGAGGTAAGGCAATAAATAGGCTATAGTGCAAAATAATTACAATTAGTATTAACACTGGAATGATAGATGTGCAAGAGATGATGTGCAAATAGAGATACTGGGGTACAAATGAGCAAAATAAATAACAATATAGGGATGAGGTAGTTGGGCGGGCTATGTCTGGGATATAGTATGTCTGGGACATCGAATCGCAATGAAACCGCAGTATCGAATCGCAATACAGTGCCTTGTAAAAGTATTAATTCCTCTTGGCGTTTTTCCTATTTTGTTGCATTACAACCTGTAATTTAAATTGATTTTTATTTGGATTTCATGTAATGGACATACACAAAATAGTCCAAATTGGTGAAGTGAAATGCAAAAAACAACTTGTTTCAAAAAAAGTATTAAAAATAAATAACGGAAATGTGGTGCGTGCATATGTATTCACCCCCTTTGCTATGAAGCCCCTAAATAAGATCTGGTGCAACCATTTACCACATAATTAGTTAAATAAAGTCCACCTGTGTGCAATCTAAGTATCACATGAACTGTCACATGATCTCAGTATATATACAGCTGTTTTGAAAGGCCCCAGAGTCTGCAACACCACTAAGCAAGGGGCACCACCAAGGAAGCGGCAACATGAAGACCAATGAGCTCTCCAAACAGTTTAGGGACAAAGTTGTGGAGTACAGATCAGGCTTGGGTTATACAAAAAACATCAGAAACTTTGAACATCCCACGGAGCACCATTAAATCCATTATTAAAAAATGGAAATAATATGGCACCACAACAAACCTGCCAAGAGAGGGCCGCCCACCAAAACTCACGGACCAGGAAAGGAGGGCATTAATCAGAGGCAACAAAGAGACCAAAGAAAACCCTTAAGGAGCTGCAAAGCTCCACAGCAGAGATTGGAGTATCTGTCCATAGGACCACTTTAAGCCGTACACTCCACAGAGCTGGGCTTTACGGAAGAGTGGCCAGAAAAAAGCCATTGCTTAAAGAAAAAAAGAAGCAAACATGTTTGGTGTTTGCCAAAAGGCATGTGGGAGACTCCTCAAATATATGGAAGAAGGTACTCTGGTCAGATGAGACTAAAATTGAGCTCTTTGGCCATCAAGGAAAACGCTATGTCTGGCGCAAACCCAACACCTCTCATCACCCTGAGAACACCATCCCCACAGTGAAGCATGGTGGTGGCAGCATCATGCTGTGGGAATGTTTTTCATCGGCAGGG